>NC_135721.1:125778003-125967531 GCF_964656455.1 Halichoerus grypus | reverse complement strand
AGGCAGTACTACAAATAGCATATGTGTCAGTTACAGATCAAATTCACCTTCACACAGTGCCCCAGAACAAAGACACACACAAGGGCATACACATTCACATATATTACATTTCCTGATAAGAAAACAATGCTATAATTTTTAAATGTTAAAACTTAGGATTTACCGAGAAGGGCAGAAGATGCCCTCAATTTTCCTTCACTACTACATGTACTATCCATGGCTTCCTGAAAGGAAGCTAACACGTGACAGGGTGAGGAAACAAGCCTCTATCTACTTCTCTATTAACTGTTTCTCAAAGAGTAAAGTTGGTCAACTCATCTGTTCAGTCCCACACAGGCTAGGTTCAATTAGCAGTGGTCCATC
The DNA here is from genome assembly GCF_964656455.1 of Halichoerus grypus. Classification (NCBI taxonomy): domain Eukaryota; kingdom Metazoa; phylum Chordata; class Mammalia; order Carnivora; family Phocidae; genus Halichoerus; species Halichoerus grypus. The sequence continues at coordinate 125,967,168 of NC_135721.1, read as the reverse complement.
CATGAGCAACAAGGAAGCAAAAAGACAAATGTAAACACAGTTAACAAGTTCCTCCTGAAAAGACTTGAGTGTTTTTCTTACTTTGTATTACCTTGCTCTTTTATTTGACGTATCTGTCTTACTGTTTCCTTTAAAATTGCACATTTATCTGGTTTGACATTGAAATTGTCAATATCACTAAGATTAGCAGATATCAGTTCAGCCAATTCTTCAATATATTTACTCTCCTGCTCCCGTCTCCACTTTTCACCACTGCAGGTAAAACTGAGAGAGAAGGGGGAGGTCATGAATATACCTATCGCAAAAGAGCAGCGAGCAGAACCAGTCTCTATACAACACCAGTACCTTCGTATCGGAACAAATTAAATTTAGCCAAAAGAAACCATCAAAACCTTGTCTTGAAGAAGTAGTACAATAGAGTAGAAATACAGGCAAACCTAAATTCAAGTCCACCTCTTTGTTAGCCTGGTGGCCTTGGGCAGACTTAGTCTCAGTTTCATCATCCAGAAAATGAGGATACATAGTCTTTACCTCATAGAGACAGTAAAACACCAAATAATAAGGAAAACAGTGTTAGCTACTTATTAATGACAAGGTTTTATGGCTTACAGGTCATTTTTTTACTTTGCAACAATTACATTAAAACTCAAGTCATATTGATCTTGGCAAATACTAAGAAGGCTAGAGTATCACTGCATAAAATGAAGTATCTGATTTCTATTTTTTAAACTTTGAACTTCATTCAGGAAAAGAATGATGAAACCCCACAAATGCCAAAATACCAACTTACAACATTTTCTTACAGGAATTCAAAGAGTCTTACTTGTGATAATCTTAATTATCTATTCCTAACTCCTACTACCTCCACTAAGAAATGCTTGATAACGGCCGTATCAAAGGTGTTAGTATAAGATTCTTGCTTCTATCTGAATCAGCAACAAAATTTCTATTGCATCATAAGGATGTCCATCTGATCACTATGCCACACTACTTACTACAAAGCGAAATCATTATTTAAGCAAAGACAAAAAAAAATATAACCAGAGAATATATATAACAGAAAGCTGAATGCTATCTTTAAGCAAAAATATAACGGTAGGGGGAAGAGCCTTTGGTGAAGCATCTGGAAATACACTGCCTACCCTTGTCCTGGAGTATCACATGGCAATTTGCGTTTTCGTGAATCAGGGGCCAGTGGATCCAAGGAGTTTTCTCCTAATCCGCTCATCGTGACTATACATCAGCAACTAAGAAAGAATAATGATAAAATGAAAATATTATAAAATATCCATGACTCTATAAAGCTGCTGTATGCTTGAGTGGCTTAATTTTGTAATTCAGAACTACACTCCCTACATGGTTAGATAATACTTTTTTTTTAAGATTTTACTTATTTGAGAGAGAGACAAGAGACAGCAAGAGCAGGGGGAGCAGCAGAGGGAGAGGGACAAGCAAACGCCTCACTGAGCAGGGAGCCTGCAGGGATCAATCCCAGGACCCTGAGATCATGACCTGAGCCAAAGGCAGACACCGAATCGACTGAGCCACCCAGGCATCCCCATGGTTAGATAATTCTTAATATTCTTTATTATAAATTTGTATTCTGAAGACAATGTCAAGAGTTCACATTCCAGTTTAATTATGCAGAACGTCCAACTCCAAGACTAAAATGTTTCTCAAATCCTACTAAAAATGTGTATGTTAAATACTACAAAGGATAAGGAAGGCATCTTCTTCATATTTAATAACAAGAAGAAAAGACCGCCAACTCTCCACATGATGAAATCCTGGGGGGCATCTGACTGGCTCAGTCAGTAGAGAAGGTGACTCTTGATCTTGAGGTTGTGAGTTTGAGCCCCAACACTGGGTGTGGAGATTACTTAAAAATAAAATCCAAAAATAAAATCTTTGAAAAAAAAAAAAACCTTACATTTTATTTTTACCCAAGAAAGCACAAATTAGAGCTTATCTTGTCATTTGGTAAGGAGTCTTCAAATGATAAAAATCTAAATTGTTTTCAGGCTATTTTCAAGGTACCACATGGTTTTCCTTTAAACCATTTCATGAGTATTTGTTACCCACCGTGTTGTTCTTCTGTGACTTCCAAATAAACCTGGAATGTGTAAATAACACATAAACTCCACTATGTTAGGCCTGGAGAGAAGACATACACAATAAAAAGTTCAGGGGGGCAAGAAGGGCTTTTGATAAGATCCACACAGCAAGAATTATCTTAATATTAACTGATGGAAATGTAATATGTTTTGGTTAAGATTTCAATGATAAAGAAAATAAATGTAGGGTGTTTCTTGTTGAAACAAAAACTGGTTTTAACATTCAATAGCTCATAATTTTAAGACCTCTACTAAGCCTTCACTTACTAAGAACTTTATTTGTCCTAAACTCTTGTTTAGGAAGACAATCATTGTTCTAAAGAATTCCAAGTCCATCAAGAAGTTCAAACTTTCCAAACTACTTTTTTCTGAGTATGTTAAAATGCATCTTGCAGTCCATCTGGATTTTTAGACATGTAGTGAATGATATAAATTTCCACTAGGTGGCACAATAATACCAGGAAAGGAGACAAAAATTCAAAATCAACGAAACTTAAATATGCAGCTTTTAAAAAATCAAAACCACATGATCATTAACCAAGAGCTCTAGATTATGACATCACCTTTACATATGCTGTAGGTATGAATTAAATACCAACAAAATTCATTCTACCTGTAATTTTGGTAGTAAAATGTAAAAGCTGAAAAACTGAGATGTTTCCAAGAAAAGGAGAGAAAAGAACTTAACATATCTTTGATTTACAGTGGCTCAATATGGGGTGCCTAGGTGGGTCAGTGGGTCGAGCAACAGACTCTTGATTTCAGCTCAGGTCATGATCTCAGGGTTGTGAGATGGAGCCCCATTTGGGCTCTGCATTCAGCAGGGAGTCGCTTGGGAGTCTCTCCCTCTCCCTCTCCCTCTGCCCCTGGGCCTGCATGGGCATACACACACTCTCCCTCTCTCTAAAATAAATCAATTAAAAAAAAAAAAAAAATAGTGGCTCAATATGATGATTTTGAAACATACCCAGATCCCACAATGCCAGAAATACCGTATTCTTCAAAAATGACAATCTCATAAAAGACAAAATCTGTAAATATTCCAGATTAAAGAAAGCTAAAAAGAAATGACAAATGGGTATTTGATCCCATACTGGATTCTGTCCTAGATGGGGGAAGTGCTATAAAGGACATTAATGGATCAACTGACAAAATTAGAATATGGACAATAAGAATATTTTATCAATGTGAAATTTACTTGAGTTCTGTACGTGTTTATTTAAGAGGCTATCCTTAGGGCGCCTGGGTGGCTCAGTCGTTGGGCGTCTGCCTTCGGCTCAGGTCATGGTCCCAGGGTCCTGGGATCGAGCCCCACATCAGGCTCCCTGCTCAGCGGGAAGCCTGCTTCTCCCTCTCCCACTCCCCCCGTTTGTGTTCCCTCTCTCACTGTCTCTCTGTCAAATAAATAAATATTTTTTTAAAAAAGAGGCTATCCTTATTCTTAATATTTACAGTAAATGGACCATTATATATGCAAATGACCCTCTAGTGGTAGAGGGATGGGATTTACACACATTTTAAGTGAGTGAAAAAAGGAACAGAAAGAGAAGCAAAGAAGAGGGAGAAGAAGAAGAGAGGAGAAAGGAGGGCAGCAAGATATTGACAACGGGTGAATCTTGGCAGAAGAAAAATTTTTAAATTCTTTGTACTGTTCTTTTTCTGGCAACTTTTAAGTTTAAAATTATTTCCAAATAAAAAAGTTTTAAAATATGCTCAGTTCTGATTTCCAATTTTCATATTTAAAAATGGTGAGTCCTTAAGTACAGAAAAATAATTTTAGCTACGTCTCAATACACACCTAGTTTTATATTTGTTTCATTCACAAAGTTATTTTTAAATTGAGTGGCAAACCATCCAGTGAATAGTAACATTTCTTTACTTTAAAAATATAATCTATTCCACATCCTGGATATTATTTCCTTACTTTGATATCAAACATAAGCTGAATCCCCAAAACTGAATGGCAAACTATTTGGTGAACAAATAGCATTTCTTTAATTTGAAAGACATAATTTATTCCAGAGTCTCAGTATTATTTCACCTTACTTTGCTATTAAATATTAAGCTGAATCTCCAGTACACTTTAAGGTGCCTAACATTTAATAAGTGGTCAATAAATGTCTTGAATAAATATTGAATAAATGGAACATTCAACTTATTCAGTCATACTTTAGAATTCCCTTCATTCTCATCTATATAATAGTTCAAACTTTTTAAATTTTTCACTTCTACACTTGATATAGGATGTCACCAAAATGAGTTTTAAAGGCATAAATTACATCAGTAGAGAATGAAAAACCATGACAATCTCTTAGTATGGAAGAAATCAATAATCACAATTACCAGTCTAAACCAGAAAGGCATACAAGTCATTCACGTTACATCAATTTTTATGTGCATGTAGAGAAATATAAGTATGTCAAATGTGTCCATATATACATATGTGACTCCTTCTCTTGATTTGGCATAACAACAAGCTATAATGTGCATATGACCGTGTAGTCTATGTGCTACCAAATTTACTCTTTTACAGAATCCTCTGATCTCTAGTAACAAAGGTAATTATCCACAAATGTATTAACACAAAATTCTAATGTAAAACCATTAAAGTATCATTCTCTTTTTTTTTTTTTTTAAAGAACAGGTTTGCCAATTTCTTGCCTAGTTGTTACTCAGATATGAACCTTGACACCAAGTCACATTTATTGCACAACACCTGGAAGACCACAGGACTTCCAAGAATGAATGATAAAATACCATACAACAACGAAAAAAAAATACAGCAAATGCATCTCCTAAATTTCATTAGGATAAAGAAAATGTTCAACATGAAAATGAAAACTGTAAGTATTTCTGCCCCAAAAATAAGTTTCAGTATATATAATAACTAATACAATTATTCCTGAGCACAAATGACTATGACATACTTTATAGTTTTCTGTTTATTTGGTATTAATCTTTGTTATAAACATAAAAATTGTAAATAGCATTTGTTTTATTTGCCCGGTCTGCTGCCTGCTTCTCACTGGCAGAGATGGACTCAAACTATATCTACCTGAGAGGATATATTATCTAGCTTGGTAAATTATTCTTTTTAAGGTATGAAAGGTAAATGCCTAGCATACACACCTAAATCTAGACCATTTTCAGTCAGTAGTCAATAATCAGGGTGCGAGGGGAGAACGGATTACACACTAGGCCCATGAATAGATCATTCTTCCAAAAAAATTCTAAAAGAAACATAAATCGGTAACTGTACAGCTTACATTTTTATCTTAAATTACAACCCATCTAGTTTAGAGGATATATGGAGCTGGTAAAATCCATATTCAAAGGGGAAATAATATAGCACAAGAGTCTCACAGTGTCTTTGATTATAAGAACAGTCTATGAATATTAACCCCCTCCTACAGTCTGACTCCTTACAATTAAAGATCACCTACACAGTAGAGAATTAAGACCACAATATAGGGGCGCCTAGGTGGCTCAGTCGTTAAGCGTCTGCCTTTGGCTCAGGTCATGATCCCAGGGTCCTGGGATCAAGCCCAGCACTGGGCTCCCTGCTCTGCGGGAAGCCTGCTTCTCCCTCTCCCACTCCCCTTGCTTGTGTTCCTGCTCTTGCTATCTCTCTGTCAAATAAATAAAATCTTTAAAAAAAAAAAAAAAAGACCACAATATATATCTGCCCCCCCCCCAAGTAATCTGTACTCTTGAAATCACCTCATAAATCCAATAATGACTTGCAGATATATTTTGAAGTTGCGAATGAAGAGATGTCCCCCAAGTGATTATAAAACTAGAGATACACCTCAACTACACTTCCAGGTAGAATACAATCCAATCACAGTTTTTTCAAGCCCATGACACCACAGTATAAAAAAAGACTAGAGGAGCACTTGGGTGGCTCAGCTGGGTAAGAATCTGCCTTTGCCTCGGGTCATGATCTCAGGGTCCTGGGATCAAGCCCCGGTCAGGCTCCTTGCTCAGTGGGGAGCCTGCTTCTCCCTCTCCCTCTACCCCTACCCCCAAGCTCATGTTCACTCTATCTCTCAAATAAATAAATATTTTTTTAAAAAGAGAGAGAAAGAAAGAAAAGGACTAGAGTGGAGAACTTATTGAATCAGAATCCAAGGGCCCAAAATATATTCATTTCCGTGTGAACTCAGCCGTCTAGATCCTTGGGCCGTTTTACATTTTTTTTCCTTTTCTAAAAGGTTTCTACTAAAGAGTTCTGTGCTATCTACTTCAATATACTGATACGACAATGCACACTTTAAGATTACATTTAAGCAAGATATTCTATGCAATTTACTTCAAATATAGATAGTAGCAATTTAGAATAACTTTCAATGCTATCAAAATCTAATGTTACCTACTGCTATATCATTTGGAAAAATCGGATTTAAAATGAAAAAATCTTAACAGGAACTGGTTAGAATTCCTTATATAAATACTACAGGCCTTTCTATACACAACAAGCTATGGTACATGTTTAAGCTTAGACATGCTCAGAATACAAGTTAAACTGCTAAAAAATGAACATTCCTAAACTAATTCTGGCTAAAAAGCAGAAAAGAATTATACCTGCCAGCTCAAAAGTCATGAAAATGTTGGTATATGACTGAACAGCATCAACTAGCTTTCGTTTGGGTTATGTGCAGTTAATATACGAGAAAAAAATACTGATTGTGTATGACAAACTAGCCAGATGGACAAGGATGCAGGAAGTACTCCTGTCCAAAAGGAAAAGATACCAATCAACAATGCTAATGCCCATAGTGGGGGGGGGGGGGGGTGCCATGCGATGCCAAAATCCAAAACGGAGAGGAGATAGGTTACCAGTAAATCTCAGATGGCACAGAGACCAACTAAAATATTTTACTTTTGGGGCGCCTGGGTGGCTCAGTCATTAAGCATCTGCCTTCGGCTCAGGTCATGATCCCAGGGTCCTGGGATCGAGCCCCACATCGGGCTCCCTGCTCCGCGGGAAGCCTGCTTCTCCCTCTCCCACTCCCCCTGCTTGTGTTCCCTCTCTCGCTGTGTCTCTCTGTCAAATAAATAAATAAAATCTAAAAAAAAATAAAAATAAAAATAAATTGAAAAATTTTTTTAAATTTAAAAAATTAAAAATAAATAAATAAAATAAAATATTTTACTTTTCCTACATTAATAAGGGAAACGGAAGGGGATAACTTTTGTGGCCGTACAGTGCTGGGCATACCACATGTTCTGTGTGATTTCTCACAATGACTCTCCAAAGTATGCATTACTATTCCCATTTTATAGATAAGAAAATAGCTAAGTAACTTTCCACTGGGTCACACACAGATACCAGATGGCAGAACTGGGACTCAGAACTTTATAACCAACAAAATATGTATCAAATGTTCCTTGGGCATTTTATCCCTCACCAAAAATAAACCATTTATACTTTTAAATCACACCACCTCCAACCAGTTAACCAGAAAATTTCTCAACTCATCGGTAAGAACACAGAGCAGTTGTACACTCAGGGTTGGGGGGTATGCAGAGTACCAGGGACAGAGGCAAGGAGCCACTCAAACCCAGCAGGTACTAATGCTTATTCCCCTCAAGCCCCTAAAAACTAACCACTACTCTACAAGTCACCAGATAAACTGCCCTCTGAGGTGGTCTAATATTAACCATGATCCTTACTTCCACTTGAGATGAATAATAGTCACTGGCTAACACAGCAAGAAGAAAACTTAAGATCAGAAATGCATGAGCTATACCCTGAAAAAGTGTGTCAAGTCTTTTTAGTCTTGCGTTTTCTAAGATTAAATGCTGGGGCCAAAAACTTTGACTATCCCACTAGTAATTTAATTTGTCAGGCTTGTTTGGCTGACTTACACAAGGTATGATTAAATAATGCTAATTAGGGAGTGTTTCTGGTATGTCCTGAGAATCACAGTAACTTGAGGAAAATTTTCAAACAACAACTGTGGATTTGAAATGATTTATTGAAAACCACTTGAATCTCTATGTAAAAGCAGAGACTGCTCAATCCAATTAGGAAAAAAAGTTACTACTGGGAAAAATTATGAGACATTCATATATAAAAGCACTACCCAAAATTCAAGTTCCAAATTGACACTCTTACTCAAGACAATTTAGTATATAGTCACCACTAGTTAAAGCCTTAATCCTACAAAACTGTATTTCTAAAATATCAAATTAAAGGTTTTACTTCAATCTGTGCTACAGCTCCAAGAGAACCAGCAACAGAGAGGAAAAGACTGAAGAACTGAGGGAAGTATAACCTGTGTGTGTTTAAGAGATCATGGGGTGTAGCCAGGGCGGGGTAAACATGGAACCACTATGAAAGCTTTCTCATCAACTAGGTGTCTCTTCCAGTGATTGTCTCCTACTTTTATGTTTTACTTTTTTTTTTTTTTTTAAGATTTTATTTATTTAATTTACACAGAGAGATACAGCGAGAGAGGGAACACAAGCAGGGGGAGTGGGAGAGGGAGAAGCAGGCTTCCCGATGCAGGGCTCGATCCCAGGACCCTGGGATCATGACCTGAGCCAAAGGTAGACACCCAACCAACTGAGTCACCCAGGCACTCCTACTTTTATGTTTTAATTCAACCCTGGTAAACAGGGTAAGAGCTGAAAGGAGACAAGGACAGAAATGAGAGAAAAAGTTTCAAATAAAAACTAACTGGCAACATCCTCTTGTTTTGTTGCTGATAATCTGTTATGTCTATTTAGTAGGATCAAGTATAAACCACCTAATGCAATCCATTTTTCAATTTAATTCTATTTCAGCTCAAACATTTGCATGTCCAGAACCATTTTAGGTCCAGGAAAGAGAGATGAATGATACCATACACTGCTACGACTCTCAAGTTAGCAGAAGAAGAAAGCATAAACAATTACAACAACATAATTTGGTAAGTGTTAAAATGAAGGCACTGCATAAAGTGTCATGGGAACACAGCTGATAGGAAACCACCAGCCTACAGTTGTTTTTTAAAGAGAAAAAGCAGATGAGCACTGTCTACAATAAACTACCTTGGTGCAGACATATGCCAAAAATGGTATATCCTTAGGTCCTGGTCATTCTTCTCAGTCTTCTTTAGTTTATAATGCCAGCAAACTTGAAAAGGGGATAGCAGAGAACAACAGAGTAAAACATCCCATTTTTAATATACAAATTAAGCTAAAAAGCATCCAAATGTAAATTAACAGCTATTTTATCCACAGGTTTCATTCTCTCTTCTCCCTTTGTATGTCTTGCCTTTTCATTCTCAATCAACAGGCTGACCCCAAAGCCCCTTCACATTTATGTTCCAGTTTAAACCTGATGAAGCTGAATTCAAACACAAACTCCCCAGAGGCTCTGCTACCAGAATTGGGCATACCAATTAGCCAAAGCAGATGTTAGTTGCAACTGGAAGCTTGTTGCCAAGAGACTTCTCAACCTCTACAGAAGCAACTGAGTTGAAGTTCACAAATATACACTGTGCAGAGGGAGTTAAGCAAGCCACTTCCATCTAAATCAAATTACTCTCCTGACAGCATACTAACTAGCTAGGTAATTCCTTATTTTAAAGGTTAACACTGGATCCTACAATTTAATGCACTGAATCCCTCCACACCTGAGTTTCATTTTAAACATACCATCAGTCCATTCTTCTCAGCACGGCCACTACCACCAGCAGCAGCCTCCCAAATGACCTATGCTAAAAGAGATTCTGACAAAGGATGATCACTGAATTATTTCCTGTTTGTTTTTAAGTCATTCCTTTTTAAATCTCCTAATATCTAGAATACTCCTACTCATCCTTCAAGATTACGTTCAACTGTCACCTCTGATGAAACCATTCAAACTCTCCCAATTAGAGAAAGTTTTTCCTTCTTTATCCTGATGCACTTTTCACACTTCTACTACACTGTTTTACACACTGCACTCTACTCCTGTTCTCTTTTCTGTCTCCACTTTCTACACTGTAAGCTCTAAACCATTATAAAAAAAAAAAAAACTTATATAAGGGGCACCTGGCTGGCTCAGTCAGAGGAGCATGCAACTCTTGATCTCGGGGTTGTGAGTTCAAGCCCCACGCTGGGTGTAGAGATTACTTACTTACATAAACAAACAAACTTTTTTCTTAAATAAACTTTAAAAAAAATTGTACAAGACTGTTTCATTACAAACTCCTTCCTCTTTCTTTTTTACTGCTACTACCCACCATTCTCCCGGTTCCTTTTCCAACTCCAGCTCTCCTTTTCTTTACCATCCCCTTAGCTGTACTTTTCACCAACTCAACAATCTTCCTTAAAATACAGAGAAGATGCAAGGAGAGCTTCCATTTTTGCTTCTTTTTGACATGTCATTTTTTACTTGAGTATTCCCACTCCAACAAATATAGTGGCTCCAAGCTGCCTATCAAAATAAAACTCGGGCGCCTGGGTGGCTCAGTTGGTTAAGCGACTGCCTTCAGCTCAGGTCATGATCCTGGAGTCCCGGGATCGAGTCCCTCATCGGGCTCCCTGCTCAGCGGGGGGTCTGCTTCTCCCTCTGACCCTCTTCCCTCTCGTGCTGTCTCTCATTCTCTCTCTCAAATAAATAAATAAAATCTTTAAAAAAAAAAAAAAAACTCAAACGTTTGAATCCTTCAGCTGATTTACTATGATTTACTATGTGGTTTTTTTTTTTTGAAAAGACAATGGGGCTTTGTTGGAATCAAACTCAAGAGCAGAATCTCAATTTCACTAAAAGGTAAACTTTTGTCACCTTTAAAAAGCCTATCACCGGGACGCCTGGGTGGCTCAGTCGGTTGAGCGTCTGCCTTCGGCTCAGGTCATGATCCCGGGGTCCTGGGATCGAGTCCCGCATCGGGCTCCCTGCTCCGCGGGGAGCCTGCTTCTCCCTCTGCCTCTGTCTCTCTCTCTCTGTCTCTCATGAATAAATAAATAAAATCTTTAAAAAATAAAAAATAAAAAGCCTATCACCTGTAAAATCTGGTAATAATCACACCTCACATATGCATATGTTTAATGTGAGCATGAAAAGCAATACAAAGCAAGCAACTAACAAAGGGAATAATGGTAATCCCTCAATACCAAGAACAAAGATTCAGATTTGCTCTCTGTTGAAAGACAAATAGCTACAAATATCCCATATGGCAACAAATTAAAAGGTTTCAGACAAAAAACAAATTAGCCAGGACTATTCAGGTTATTCTAAACTTACAGGTAGCTGACTGGAATTCAAAACATTCTCCCACTGAAATAGTGTGGTGAGACATAGCTAGTAGCCATTAAAACCATGAAAAGAGAACAAATTACTGTAACAGCTATCTGTCTTAAGATTAAAAGACATAAGAATAAGGAGGCATATTTTAGAAGATTTTCTGAAGAGGATATCAACAAACCTTCAAAGGTACTAGGTAAAAGCACACAGTGGTGGTTCTTTATGATCTCTTTTTACTTCTGGATTTGTGGTTTAATTTTTCCTTGATAGATGTAAATATCTCTACATCAAAACTATATCTAAGGTTTTCTCTTGGCATATAATGAAAATATAAGCAGCAGAGAAAGAGGAACAAGAGAGAAACAAAGTTTTTAGCCCCCTCGAGGTAAGTGGTAAAGCACTGGATTAAAATAAACAGGGGTTACGGGCGCCTGGGTGGCTCAATTGGTTAAGCGACTGCCTTCGGCTCGGGTCATGATCCTGGAGTCCCGGGATCGAGTCCCACATCGGGCTCCCTGCTCAGCAGGGAGTCTGTTTCTCCCTCTGACCCTCTTCCCTCTTGTGCTGTCTCTCATTCTCTCTCTCAAATAAATAAATAAAATCTTAAAAAAAAAAAAAAAAAAAAAAGGCTCAGGCCTCAATCTTAAAAAAATAAATAAATAAATAAATAAATAAATAAATAAATAAAATAAACAGGGGTTAGAGAAGCATGTGCAGAGCGTGGGAATAAAATCTGATACAGATTCAATAAATAGGCAATAAAGATGTAAAGGGGGGGATGATCACAGCATGTGCCCCATTCTCTCCTAACCCATTCTTTCCATCTGCCTCAGAGAAGAAAAAATGATACTAAAAGAAATGTTAATACTTAAGAGTGGACATTAGCCACCTGGTAAAGAAAGCTGCGACAGGAAGTAGCAGTAGGTACACCATGAATGCTACAGGGAATGGGAACCGTGAGTCAAGGGCAGCACTGATACTCCTGAACCGGAGTACCTGCAGAGTGAAAAACTTAAAAGTAACAAGACACTCCCCCTACAGTACTGAAGGTAGCCCTGTCCACCGATATCAAATATCAAAAACATTAAGTAGCTACAGAGGGTTCACCTGTGACACTAACATGATAAAAATTAACAATGTGGAAATGAAAAGTTGATAAAGCAACTTGAATTAATTTTTCAAAGCAAAATACTGAAGGTGGAAGAGAGAGAGATGTATCAAGGGTAAAACCCATCTTAGCTAGATTTCCTTCTTTAAAAGCAATAACAAAGGAGGGGCACCTGGCGGGCTCAGTCAGAGAGCATGCGACTCGTGGTCTCGGGGTTGTGAGTTTGAGCCCCACTTTGGGTGTAGAGATTACTTAAAAATAAAAAAAGTCTTTAATAAAAGCAAAGACACTGGAGCAGATGTTCTCTAACGCTAGCAACACAACATGGCAAGTCTGACTCATGACTTCCTGAATGGGTCATCATCTTTACTGCAGGTTAGTCTGTGCCTCAGTCCTTGCGTGCTGTTTCCACTGCCTTTTTTCTTTTTCTGACCTCACAGCATATTACTCTTCACTGATTATAATTCCACTCCTAGCCTAAATAACTTTAAATTCAAAAGAGTCGTTTTTTAAAAATAACATTTCCATATTCCTAGAAGTTATACATCTGGTAACAGAATTTATCTCTTCAAATAAATCTTTAAGTCATTATCAATTTCAGGATGACAAAAATACAAATACTGAAGGAGAACATATATATCAAAGTCAAAACAGAAAAGAAGGAAGCACTCTTAACATCCTTTACCTGTTGAAGGTAGGGTAACACTGGTAGAAATGTTAAAAAGTACCAAAGTCTAACTGAACAAAAGCCTCAACTGCCTCCCTAAATCCCCGTCAAAATATAGCTACCATACTACTACTATGTGGAGCTAAAAATCTGTCTTCTAGATCATGATTGTAACCAGAAAAGAAATTTGCAGCAAGAAAGAATATAAAATACTGAAGAATAGGACAAAAAGAGCACCACTTAAATAATTTAAGTAAAACATTGCTTTGTGGTTTTTTTTTTTCCTCCACTGCTTTTCAAAGGTCAGTTTTATGATTCATTACTTTAAAGAGCTTTTTGTATTTCACAAAACCAGCCTACATGTGTCTAGTAAATGAAGACTGGGGACACCTCGTTATTGTTAAAGAACATTAGAGGCAAAAATTTAATTATGAACTCCTGTAAAACCAGGCATACACCTAAATTGGTTAAAACCCAAACCCACCAGCAAACATCTGAAGAGTGGTCACTAAGCACTAGGGATGTAATATACAACAGGATGACTACAGCTAACACCGCTGTGTGATATATAGGAAAGCGGTTAAGAGAGTAGCTCCTGGGGCGCCTGGGTGGCTCAGTCGGTTAAGCGTCTGCCTTCAGCTCAGGTCATGATCCCAGGGTCCTGGGATGGAGCGCCTCGTCAGGCTCCCTGCTCAGCGGGGAGTCTCCTTCTCCCTCTCCCTCTGCCGCTTCCCCTGCTTGTGCTCTCTCTCTGTGTCAAATAAATAAAATCTTTAAAAAAAACAGAGAGAGAAAGTAGCTCCTAAGAATTCTCATCACAAGGAGAATTTTTTCTTCTTTTCTTTTTATTGTATCTACAGGAGAAAATGGGTGTTAGCAGAACCAACTGTACTCATCTCATAATACACGTAAATCAAACCATCTAGCTGTATACCATAAATTTATACAGCGGTGTGTGTCAATTATTTCTCAATAAAACTAGAGGGGAAAAAAGTCTTTAACTGGTCATTCCTCAACATACTGAGTGTTGTCCACATACATAAACAAAGGAGACTGCATTCCCCATGCCATGTGCTTGGGATACACTGCTGACCAAAACAGACAAGGTTTTTTGCCTTCAATAAGCTAGTGACCAGGGTCCATAATCAACAAACTAGTAAATATAGTATCACAAAATGTACTATGTGCTATGAAAGGTTTCCACTGGAAATTAATAGCTGACCTGTTAATTCAAAAGCAGGAACAACTGCATATCAGATACGGCACACAATGTTATACAAGTGTTCAAAGTCCTAACCTTCTGCAGTCAATCTGGATCTTACTACTAAAAGAAAGATTCAGGGTAAATGACAACTGCATGTCCTTGAAAATGGCCAAACCTTACTAGTTAGCTCTGGCCCCCTTCCTGTTTAAGTGGGTCAGAACAGAGACAGCTATAGCAGAATTCAGATGTACTTCAAAACAACCAATATATACAAGCAGGGTGAAAGGTTTAAGTCAAATGCCTCTGGAGTTCCAACCAAATTCACTACATCAGTGATTCTCAACCTTTTTGATATCGGGATTCCTTTACCTCTTAAAAACTGGGAACGCCAAAAAGCTTTTGTTATGTGGGTTATACCTATCAATATCTACCATATTCAAAATTAACCTTATAAATATTTGAAATATTAATTCATTTTAAAACAAGCGCATTGTGTTAACAATTTCACAATTTTATGGAAAACAAATTTTCTGAAACAAAACAGAGAGGTGGTACTGTTTCTACATTTTTACAAATCTTATGTCTGACTTAAAGAAGATAGCTGGATTTGCTTATCTACTTCTCCATTCAGTATGTTGCAATATGTTAATTTGACAAAAACATGAAGAAAATCCAGCCTCAGAGACATGTACTTATTTTTAAAAAGGACTATTACAATAGCCTTTTGCAAACTGTAGATAATTTTCCTTGGTATTATGCTAAAACTCAACAAGCAGTAAGTACTTTCTTAAAGGTTAGTTGCAAAGTCAAATCTGAAACTACTAATCAACTTTCATGCTATTACATTAAAATATACTCCCCTAGCTTACACTCTGAGCAAATCTTCTACCCATGAATGATTTTGTAACATCAAACATTGTCATTTTAACATATCAGTTCACTGATCAAGCAGATTTTAAAATACTGATATATTTCATGATACAATATCAAAAACTCCGTATTAATATCACCATGCATCTCATCTTGAAAGTCTTTAAGTACTGAGAAGCGGTTACACTCATGGTGGCAGATTCAAATTTACCAACATTACAATTTTCACTTGAGAACTCAAATTTTATCACTTTCAACAAATACCATCAGAGGTTTTCCTTGAAGTAATAGGTTCATCTTGCTCGGTTTCAAGAAACTATCTGTGAAATGCTCAGGTTTCAATAACCAGAGCTTGCTGGCTGTTCTTTCAAATAAAAATGGTATTCCATGAAAAAAGTGGCTAGTTCGGTACACAAACCGGTCACACAAGGGCCCTTCCCCAGGATAACCATGGTAGGCAGAGTGCTTTCTGCATATTTTCCATTCTCACTAGACAGAATTGTTAAAACACAGTACTCAAGAGTCAAGATTTAATGAAATGAGCAAATTTTGCTGCCTCATGCAGGACAATCCTAAGTGAGAAATGCTGCTTTGTTTGCTTCCTTTAACTCTAAGTGCGGGCAAGTAAAGTACGTAACGACCACCAGGACAGTCTGTGGCCCCGCTGCCTTCACTGAGGCTGAGGTGCCAGCAGCTCTCGGTACCGCTGTATCTGCATCAGCGCAAACATCAAAAGAATGAAAATGGTAAATAACGGGGTATTATGAAAATAGTTTTAACTGTATGGACCCTGTAAGAGTTCTCAGGGACTCCCAGAGGACCATGAACCACACTTTTGAGAACCACTGTACTAAGATTAAGATTGGGACTGAAGGTCTGAAACTGGTATGGCTTCTCCAAGATCCTCTTCACATTGGTATAATAAATATTTCAGTATCTACTATCTGCAAGCCTATATAAATAAGCCAGGTTGTAAAATCAAAAGAACAGGACTTCCTGACTACATCAAAATAAAAAGCTTCTGCACACCAAAGGAAACGAAGCAATCAACAAAACTAGAGACAACGTACTGAATGGGAGAAGATATCTGCAAAGGACGTATCTGATAAAGGGTTAGTATCCAAAATATATAAAGAACTTAACTCAAAATGAAAAACAAATAGCCCAATTAAAAAAATGGGCAGAAGACATGAACAGACATATCTCCAAAGAAGACCTAAACATGGCCAACAGACACATGAACAGACGCTCAACATCAATCATCATCAGGGAAAAGCAACTCAAACCACAATGGATATCTCTCACCTCACACCTGTCAGAATGGCTAAAATCAAAAACACAAGAAACAAGTGTTGGTGACGATGTGGGGAAAAAAGGAACCCTAGTGCACTGTTGATGGGAATGCAAACTGGTGCAGCCACTGTGGAAGAACAGTATGGAGGTTCCTCAAGAAGTGAAAAACTAACTACCATACCATATGATCCACTAATTGCACTTCTGGGTAATTTACCCATAAAAATAAAAGAACACTAATTCACAAGGTTACATGCACCCCTATGTTTATTGCAGCATTATTTACAACAGCCAAATTATAGAAGCAGCCCAAGTGTCCATCAATAAATGAATGGATAAAGACGACGTGGGGTGTGTGTATGTCTACAATGAAATACTATTCGGCCATAAAAAAGAATGAAATCTTGGGGCGCCTGGGTGGCTCAGTCAGTTAGACGTCCGACTCTCGGTTTCAGCTCAGGTCATGATCTCAAGGTTGTGGGATCAAGCCCCACACTGGGCTTCACACTCGGCACACAGTCTGCCTGAGATTCACTCGCTCTTGCACTCTCTCTAAAATAAATAAATGAAATCTTAAAAATAAAAAATGACATCTTGCCATTTGCAACAACATGGATGGAGCTAGAGAGTATAATTCTAAGCGAAATAAGTCAGAGAAAGACAAATACCATATGATTTCACTCATATGTGGAATTTAAGAAACAAAACAAATGGACAAAGGAAAGCAAAGAGAGAGAAAGAGAGAGAAACCAAGAAACCAAAGGGGAGGTGGGTAAGGGGGTGGGTGAAATAGGTGATGGGATTAAGAGTACACTTATCACGATGAGCACTGACCCGTGTATAGAATTGTTGAATCACCATATTGTACACCTGAAACTAACGTAACATTTATGTTAACTATGCTGGAATTAAAATTTAAAAATTAATAAAAAATTTTTTAAAATACAGGACTTTCTGATAAGATGACATCATGGACTACTGCTTTCAACCAACCACTCTTCCCCTCTGCTCTAAATATAATAATGACAAATAAAGTACGTATTTTTTATTAATTTTGGAAGACACAGAAATGCTCAAACATAACAAATATGTCTGTGGACCAAAACACAGAGCAAACATACAGTAATGAACTGATGACTCCATGAACCCACTGCATTTCAGGACCAGGAACTAGCAACTGCTTTTTAAGGAAATCCAATCATGCACAAGATAAGAGGACCAAAAGCAAGGCTCATAGGTAAAAACCAAACCAAAAAATTGCTGAAAAGAAGGTGAAGAGAAGCTATGATCATCAATAACAAGTTACTGATCGCATCATACTACAACCTGCAGTGTAGACGAATCATCATCTCTCTAATATTGCAAGAATATTTCAGACTGGAGTCCTGGACTTAGACTAAAGGTAGAGTGGATATGGGAGAAGGCAACAAAAACAGAGCTAGGGGTACCGAGCCAGGGAGAAGGGGTCACATGGAGAGCACCAAATGAACAAAAGGAAAACTAAATTTCCCATTTAAGATGCAAATTGTAAATGAAAATTCCCAAGTGTATGTGAAAACAGACCTAAGAAAGTTAACCAAGAAATTCATCATACTGGAAGATGAATTCACCACCCAATAAAATGAAATCTTTAAATAAGTTTAAAATAAATGCTTATGATCCTTAAGAGATAAAAATTTGACAGCCATGAAAAAAATAAATAAAAACAATAAATCGTTATGAAAAGACTGGATTACAAACCTTCATAAAATATAAAGTATAAAAAGAGAGATAGTATCACCCATTATGCGAGCACCAAATATCCTAACTTAGTTAGCATGGGATACTTAAATCCATATCTGAAAACTCAGTAAAGAATTAATTCCTAGACACAACACAACACACACACACACACACAATCAGTGAAGTGGATAAGAAAACTGATGAATTCAAATCGAACGCAGCACAGTGAAATAAAAGGAAAAGACTTCAGAGCTGATCTAAGCCCCAGCATAGTATCACCAAATTTAAGTCTCTGAAGCTCTTTCTTATTCTCTAAAATGGACATACCAGTCTTTTTTTTTTTTTTAAAGAGAGGCAGAGGGGTGAGGGAGAGGCAGAGGGAGAGAGGAAATCTTAAGCAGGCACCATGCCCACCACCGAGCCCTATATGATCATGATCTGCGCCAAAATCTACAGTCAGACACTTACCCGACTGAGCCACCCAGGCGCCCCAGGACATACTACATCTTTACAAGGTTGCTGAAATAATTAAAACCATAGACCAAAACAAAGCTTATCTGAGCACATGAAGTCTTAACAAATGGCTCCCTAAAGAATCTCATGATTTACAGACAGAACCAAGGTTATTAAAAAAAACAGAATTTTGCCTCTCTGATTATAAAGTAACTACATTTACAACCCACATGAATTCAGGAAACAATGTACTGGTTTTCTAATTCCCACACTGGCTGAAGAACTTTTGCAAATTGCCTAAACCTTGGTACCTAGGAGGGGATTATAAAGAGATGTCTTTTGGAAAGTACTAAATTCTCAAAGATACTAATATCTACAAATAAAGTTTTGGTAGTAGTATTAAACTGTTCTTATGCAAACATTTCAAGTATTTTATTTTTTCAAAGACTTTATTTTTAAGTGATCTCTATATTCAACGTGGGGCTCGAATTCATGACCCCAAGATCAAGAGCCACATGATCTACTAAGTGAGCCAGCTAGGCATCCCTCAAGTATTTTCTTTAAACCTCTCTAATATGGTGCATTTCTATATGAAAAGAATTTGTAGAAACAGTAAGGGCACTTAGGTCACAAGTGATTAGGGATGATTTCTTTGAAAACTCTTGTTAAAATTCATAATTGCTTTGCATTTTTTTAAAATGTAAAGACACTGGCAATTTAACTAGTCTAAATTTAAAACTCTTTTTACTATTTATCACTCTTATAAAATGACTTCCTTATTAACTGCCAAAAGGAAAATGGGGAAAAAAATGGAACTCAGCCTTCTTATATTTCAAATTCAGGGAGAGTTATTTAAGTAATAAAACGTCCAGAATTTACATGGTACCTTCATACCACAAAACAGGCTTATCAAAAGCCCAAGTAAAAACTCACATACACACAAAAAATTAAGTTTCAACTTATTACCCAGGACCTAGGTATCAAAGGCCTTATACTATTCAATCACATCTGGAAACGAAAGGACAGTAGGATTACAGCTGTGCATGGCCAATTTATGTGCAGAAGTCAAAGCATGTCTCCTATTACCTTGCAGCAAGTCAGTGTGGTCTGCGTATCAATATACTGAAGGGCAGCAGTGTCTGAACCCATACCAACCATTTAAAGGTGTTATTTTAATTAACAAGTTTGCCAACACATTATGAATTTTGCAGTTTTATTTTAGAATTCTTTTTAAATTATTATCACAATCTATCTTTAAAGAAAATTTTAAAAGGCTAAGAACAAAGACTAAAAATCACGCAATCCCAATTTATTTATGTCACCCTCCAGTAAAATAACTAGCTCCGTAAAAATCTTTTCAAACAGAAGAGCAATATACCATTGATAAGAAAAAAAATAATTTCTATAATCCAGTTTTCTACATTAGGGCCAAATTTTATAGTAGGGGAATGAAAGAAATGCCAAATAACACATTACATAACAAGAGTGCTACCCTGAATACAAGGAGGTACATTTTTACTCGTAATAATTTTAAAGTATGAAAGATAAAATTCTATGGAAGTGAATTAAATATCCTACACTGCTGATCTTTAGATGTTTGTGTACTCACACAGAGTAAGTTTAACGTTGAAGCTCATTAAAGACTGAAATTTGGTTTCATTGATACATGATGAAAAATATATTTAAATCTTAGGAACATATGTTGAGCATGTGTGCACATGCAAAGCTTTCAAAGTTACTTTAAAATGTGAAAATGAGTAAGGCTCCTGTTATCCTTGATAAATGTCAGCTGCCATACACTCATGTCCAATACACATTATTTTTCACAAAGCAGAGTCCCAGAAAAGGCAATTCTGAATCCAGCAGCTGCATGTAATGGTTATACATACCAAATTCTATTCAAGGTCAGAAGTTTAGAGGTTTTCAGTATCAACTTCAAAATAACGCAGGCTTTATATGTTAAATATTACACAGATTCAAAAACATTCTTATTAAGACAGGTTTTGGAAACAAAGACAGAATCATAAGAAAGTAATTACTCTGAGAGTTTGGCATATGATAGGGCCATTTATAACAGTGGTATAAAATGGACTATTTGTACAGCAGTTCACTTTCTAGATTGCTGAGCTGATATTTAGGCCAATTATATTTCTTAATTAAGTTACAAAATTAAGTACTACAAGAGCTATGTTATTATCAATGTGACAAATTTTTTATGTCTATATTTTCCAAATCCAATAAAACTGCCCTTTTTATGAGACTTGACTATAAACAACTACTAAAACCTTATCTCCATCCATTTTCACCAAGAGCAAAAAAACAGTGACTGAATTTAGTGCGGTTCAGTTTGTTGTTCAAGTCAAAGATGGATCTTAAAATTTTAACAATTTTCTCTACATATTCTGAAAGCCTCATTTAAGCAAACCAGCTTAACATTCAGTCTTTGGCTTTAATACAACTATTGGAGCGCCTGGGTGGCTCAGTCAGTTAAACGTCTGCCTTTGGCTCAGGTCATGATCCCAAAGTCCTGGTATCAAGTCCCACGTCAGGCTCCCTGCCTGCTTCTCCCTCTGCCTGCCATTTCCCCTGCTTGTGCTCTCTCCCTCTCTCTCTCTCTCTGACAAATAAATAAAATGTAAAAAAAAGGGCATCTCTGTATAGTATGGAACTCAAAAAAGTTTCTTTTTAAAGTAAGTTGTTTGATCAACATTAAATTTAAATGCTTAAGCTTTTTTTTTTTTTAAGATTTTTTATTTATTTATTTATTAGAGAGAGAGAGAACCAGTGGGGGTGGAAGGGCAGAGGGAGAGGAAGAAGCAGTCTCCCCGCTGAGCAGGGAGCATGACATGGGGCTCGATCCCAGGACCCTAAGATCATGACCTGAGCCAAAGGCAGATGTTTAACCAACTGAGCCACCCAGGCACGCCTAAAATGTTTAAGCTTTTACACTATAAATGTATTAATATTCTCCTACATATCATCATATAATCTCCACAGTTTAAATATTCCTTCCCCAGAAGAAGCCTCTTAAAAGTAAAAAACCTAAAGAAAAAATAAAAAGGGGGTAAGGGACTAAGTGTGGTCAGATTATCTAAAGTAAAATAACTTTGGTTTTTCCGCTTATAACCATAGCACTTCATCAGTCCTAAAACAGCAGATCCACTAAAATTATGGCTTTCTGGGTACTTTTTTTTTTTTTTTAAGATTTTATTTATTTATTTGACAGAGAGAGAGGCACAGCAAGAGAGGGCACACAAGCAGGGGGAGTGGGAGAAGGAGAAGCAGGCTTCCCGCCGAGCAGGGAGCCTGATGCGGGGCTCGATCCCAGGACCCTGGGACCGTGACCTGAGCCGAAGGCAGACGCTTAACGACTGAGCCACCCAGGCGCCCCTCTGGGTACTTTTTTAAATGGATGTTACACACTTAAGAGCAAAATTTCTGGATGTACTACTATAAGATGCCCATAAGCATCTTATAAACACTTAACGGACAAATAGAAAAGTGCAGATAGGTCTGGGTATGACTTTGAATTAATTTTTTTTATTAACATATAATGAATGAATTTTTAAGGAAGTCTTTGACATGGGTGCCTGGGTGGCTCAGTCGTTTCAGCATCTGACTCTTGGTTTTGGCTCAAGTCAAGACCTCAGGGTCCTGGGACTGAGCCTCGCATCCGGCTCCACGCTCAGCAAGGAGTCGGCCTGAGAATTCATTCATTCTCTCTCTCTCTCTCTCTCCCTCTGTCCCTCCTCCCCCCACTCACTCGCACTCTCTCTCTCTCTAAAATAAATAATTTTTTAAAAGTCTCTGACATATATTTTCTTGATACATGAAAAAGATATGGTGCTGGAATTAACATAAGCCCTATAATTAGAGGCTGACTACTTACTATAACAAAGACGGAATAAGGTTTTAGAAAACCTTGAGGTTTCAATTAATGTGTTGTTTTTGAAACCCAGAAATGTTTGGGATAGATAGCAAACCTTCTGAGGTCAGTGCCGTGAGAAAAATAACGATATTTTTCCAGAAAATTCCTTTATGGCGGCACAGAGATCTTACATTCTATATATCAGGTATATTCTTTCACAGCTTCATACAGATATAATTCATATACCATACACTTGCAGTATCCAATCAATGCCTTTTAATATATTCAGAGTTGTACAATCATCACCACAATCAATTTTAGAACATTTTCATTATCCCAAAAAAGAAGCCCAGTACTCCTTACTGTTCTCTCCCCTAATCCCATTTTCCCCCACTTCACACCACCTCTCCCCCACCCCAGGGAGACCACTAATCTACTTTGTCTCTAATGATTCATCTATTTTGGAAAATTCATACAAATGGAATCATACTGTATCTAGTCCTTTGTGATTGGCTTCTTTCACTTCATATAATCCTTTCAAATTCATCCATGTTATAGCATATATCAGTAGTTCATTTCTTTTTATTTGTGAATACTTAACTGTATGGAACTATCATTTTCTTTATCTATTCATCAGCTGATGGATATTTAAGTTGTTTCCTCTTTTTGGCTATTATAAATAATGTTGCTATGAACATATATCAAGTTTTTATGTGGTCACTTACATTCTTAAATGAGAAATCATGAGCGCTGGTAAGTGAAAGCAGATTTTGATGATATATCCAAAGAAGCCTCTAAAATTTGCTAGTAAACAGGAAAGAAGCCAGATTCTTTAAAAACATTAAAAAAAAAAAAAAAAACTGGAAACCAATTGCGGGATTTTAATTATGATTAATAAACTAAGCACTCTTAACGGAAAAAGTGGACAGCAAGCAAGAACAGATGGGTAATGTAAGCAGAGAGATGGAAACTATGAGAAAGCAGCAAATGGGAATATTAGAAATCAAAAACACTAACAGAAATGAATGCCTTTGATGGGCTCATCAGCTGACGGGACACAGCTGAGGAAGAAAAAAATAAAATTAGTGAGCTTAAAGATCAATACAAGCTTCCAAAACTGAAAGTCAAAAAGAGAAAAAAAGAAAAAGAACAGAATATCCAAGGACAGTGGAAAATTACAAAAAGTACATTATATACATAAGGGGAATGCCATATATATGAAATTCAGAAAAGGCAAAACTAACGACTTAAAGCAGACCAGGGGCTGCCAGCTATCTCAGCGGATTGGACTGACTGCACAGAAGGACACAAGAACTTCAGAGGATGGTGGGAGTGTTTTATATCATGATTGTGGTAATGGTTACATCTGTCAAAACTCGGCAAATTATAAATGTAAGGCTGGTGAATTTTACTGAATGTAAACTATACTTAAAGTTATGTAAGGAAAATAGCAGCGCATATTGCTAATCCTGTGATAAATAATAAATGACTGGTATAAGATAAAATAAATTAGCTAATAAAAGAGGGCTATTTCAGTAAGAAAATTTACTTTTTCTAAAGAAGTTCTACAGGAAAAGCAAATTTAGTACATGGGCAGTTAAAGTCAAGTTTATATTTAAAAACTTTAACAAATTTATTTGTTAAATATTAAATAAATTTAATATTTAAATAAATTTTTAAATAAATATTTAAATAAATTTAAATTAAAAATATTTAAAAAATAATCTTGCAACAAAATACACAAAAATGCTCATTGAAATTTCATTTATGGGGCGCCTGAGTGGCTCAGTCGTTAAGCGTCTGCCTTCGGCTCAGGTCATTAACCCAGGGTCCTGGGATCGAGCGTCGGGCTCCCTGCTCCGCGGGAAGCCTGCTACTCCCTCTCCCACTCCCCGTGCTTGTGTTCCCTCTCTCATTGTCTCTGTCAAATAAATAAATAAAATCCTTAAAAAAAAAAAAAAAAGAAATTTCATTTATACATCAAAAACCAGAGGACACTAATGACCATCCATCCCAAATTTAAAAAATAAAGCCATACAAAACAATACAATATAGTAGTAGCAAAAATAAATTATACACAACATGGGTGAATAGTACAAGCAATCAAAAGTTTTTTTAAAAAGCAAGTACATTAGAGGCGCCTGGGTAGCTCAGTTAGTTGAGCAGGCAACTGTTGATTTCGGCTGGGGTCGTGGTTTTGGAGTCACAGGATGGAGTCCCAAGTCAGGCTCCAAGTTCAGGGGGAAGTCGACTAGAGATTTCTCTCTCTCCCTCTGTCCCTGCCCCCAGCGCACCCTCTAATAAACAAACAAACAAATAAATAAATAAATCTTAAAAAGTAAAATAAAAAGCAAGTCCATTACACTCATTTTTGTAAAGCTAGAAACAAAAACTAAACATGGTTCAAGAACACACACGTGTGGTTTTTTTTTTAAGTTTTTAGCAAATAAATTACGATATCTGTTACTTCTGGGACAGAAGCAGAAGGAAGAGTAAGATGGAGAAACACACAGGGAAGCTGGTATACCTAGCAACTTTCCAGTTCTTAAGTAGTGGGTTCATAGGTGTTTTCCAAAGTACACTTCGTAACACATATAATATATACTCCTGTTTATATAAAATATTGCATAATTTTAATGCTAAATTAAAAAACACTAATGTTAAGTTAAAAATGTTAAGTTAATGTGGGGCGCCTGGGTGGCTCAGTCGTTAAGCGTCTGCCTTCGGCTCAGATCATGGTCCTGGGGTCCTGGGATCGAGTGCCGCATGGGGCTCCCTGCTCAGCAGGAAGCCTGCTACTCCCTCTCCCACTCCCCCTGCTTGTG
Organism: Halichoerus grypus; assembly: GCF_964656455.1. Taxonomy (NCBI): domain Eukaryota; kingdom Metazoa; phylum Chordata; class Mammalia; order Carnivora; family Phocidae; genus Halichoerus; species Halichoerus grypus. The sequence continues at coordinate 125,941,824 of NC_135721.1, read as the reverse complement.
TTCCCTCTCTCGCTGTCTCTCTCTCTGTCAAATAAATAAAATCTTAAAAAAAAAAAAATGTTAAGTTAATGTTAAGTGAATATATATTTAATCTAACATTTGAGCTAGATACTGTGTTGAGGGCATTCCATTTATTACTCCCATTTTAATTCCTATTTCAGCCCTCTGATATACAGACAGATAAAAGTAGAGTTCAAATTTATCCCTCTTTTACATGAGAAAACAGGTATGGGGAAGTTAAATAACTCACCCAAGGTCATACATCTAGTAAGTGATGGAACTACAAATTAAATGCAAGTCTTTCCAACATCAGAGCCCAAGCTCTTAACCATTTCAACCAAAAAATAAACAAATAGTTTACTCCTTCTTTCGTGAAATCTGAGCATAACTGCACTGTCTACAGCTGTTCTAACAATTGTCTTTCAATGGCCCAGCTTAAGTTTCCAGTAAGAAGTTACTGTTTTCTGGTCACATTAACTAGAAATTCCTACTAGTCTTTAACAAAAAGAAACAATTAAGAATGATGGCCCTTAGGATGCTTGGGTGGCACAGTCAGTTGAGTGACTGATTCTTGGTTTCAGTTCAGGCCGTGATCTTGGGGTCATGAGATCGAGCCCCACCTTGGTCTTCACACTCAGCGCATCATCTGCTTGAGATTCTCTCTCCTCCTTCTGCCCCTCCTGCTTGCGTGCACACATGCTCACGCACTCTCTTTCTCTAAGTAAATCTTAAAAAAAAAAAAAGAAGAAGAATGGCCCTTACCAGATCACCAATGACTGTAGATTCTTGACCCATCCCTGTACATCACCTCTAAAAAATAGTTTTAAGTACCTTCACCTTACCAATACTTTCATCTCCTAATCTAAGCAATCAACATGCATTTATAGTGAGTGGGGGAGAAACAGCAGGATAACTAAAAGGCTCTGTAATGAGGAACCAGATCCATCAATCATAGAAACTTAAGCTGGAAAGAACCTGTGATGTTCTATAAAACAAGCAAATTGATCCTAATGAGAAAACTGATGTCAAAGTGAGACTACTACCACTCCTAGTTCCCATGCTAAAAAAAAAAAAAAAAAAAAAACTGTGTTTTCTAGCTTTAAATTTAAGGGGTGTTATACCTAGGTAGGCAATTGATGAAATTAACAAATGTCAATTTTTCTATATATAGAAAATATAAAACTAAAAGAATTTCCTTAAATTGTTTGGTTTTTCAGTAATAGCGGCTTTACAAGATGTCTGTGAGCCTGACTCATTTTAATTATAAGGCATAATAAAAGCAGAACTTATAATTAAAACAGTTATCTTTAAACTTTAGTAATTCAATTTCAAACTAAACTGAAGGACAGAGATACAGTCCTTAAAATTTAGAATGCCATTCATATGCTATTAACACCTTTCTATTTTTTTTAAGATTTTATTTTTTATTTATTTGACAGAGAGAGACACAGCAAGAGAGGGAACACAAGCAGGGGGAGTGGGAGAGGGAGAAGCAGGCTTCCCGCCGAGCGGGGAGCCCGATGCGGGGCTTGATCCCAGGACCCTGGGATCATGACCCGAGCCGAAGGCAGACACTTAACGACTGAGCCACCTAGGTGCCCCAGCTACTAATACCTTTTTAATATCAAATTCTCTAGAAGGTTATGATAGAACTTTTTAGAAACTAAAATGTTAGTAAAATGTGATATAAAGGCACTTATTAATTATCCTGACCTTGGCAATATATTTTCATTCCTTTATCCAACTACATAGTGGTCTCATTTTAATTAAGATGACACAAAAACTGGTTTAAGAAATTTTCATGTAAAAAACTGGTAAGAGACTGTACTTCAAAGAGTTAATTTCCAAGGCCATGAATGATATCATAACCTGAGAGTCTAAAAACTCATGATTTTAAAATTTCTGTGGTTAAAGATGAATTTCTGCTGAATAACCATAGACATATCTTCACTGCTGGGGAATGTCATCTAAAAGATTAGTTCTTAAGGTATTACTGAATTCAGTGATACTTAAATTCTTCCACTGAAAATCATTTTTTAAAGCAAAGAAGAACTTAAACATTGTAAAATTGCATAAAATGAATGAAGTAAGATCCCCTACCACCACCCCTACTCCTATACATAGCAGCATGAATATTTAACAAGATAGCAACTTATTACAAGATAAAAGTTCACAAATTACAGAAAGAAAATGGTCTGAAATTTGCAAAGAATCAAGATTTAGGTTCTAATTCAATGGCACCACAAATTAGTTATACAACTTTGATAAAGCCATTAGTTTATCTTAAGCCCCTTTCTACCGTGGGCTGTAAGAACAAGATGAGACAAAAAGCATTTTATTTTTGAATATTACTCAGATTGGAAATGACAGAAAAAAGTAACTGAGCCTAACGGAAAGAAAAGAATTGCAGAAAAACGGACAGAGCCTTAAGTATATGCAAGAAATATCAAATGATCTAACAAACAGTATCTGGAGTCAGAGAAATCAGGATGAAGGAGGAAAAGAACAAAATACTTGAGGTAATAATGGGCAAAACTTCCCCAAACTTAATGAAAACACCAATCTATACATTGAAGGAACTCAAAGAATCCCAAGGAAAACAAACACAAAGAAATTAGACCTGAGTACAGCAGAGTCAAACCATTTAAAAACAAAAAGAGAAAATCTTGAAAGCAGCCATAAGAAAAAGGATCATACATACAGAGGAACAAGGATAAAAGTTATCTTTTCAGAAACAACATCTGAAAAGATAATGGAACAACATCTTTAAAGCGCTGAACTACTTTCCAGTGGTGACTATCTCCTCATGAGAACATGCCCCTTACTAAGGACTTCCTCCATCCCAGGGAAGACGAGAGAAGCAGCACCTGGTGTGGAGCCCCAATTCCTACTTCATGGAAGTGCAGTGCCCAGAATGCTATGAAATCACCAACATCCTCAGCCATGCATTAACAGTAGTTCTGCATGCTGGCTATTTCACTGTCCTTTGCTGGCCAGCCTACAGGAGGAAAAGCAAGGCTTACAGAAGGATGCACTTTCAGGGAGGCCTGGGTGGCTCAGTCGTTAAGCGTCTGCCTTCGGCTCAGGTCATGGTCCCAGGGTGCTGGGATCGAGCCCCACATCGGACTCTCTGCTTGGCGGGAAGCCTGCTTCTCCCTCTCCCACTCCCCCTGCTTGTGTTCCCTCTCTCGCTGTGTCTCTCTCCCTCTGTAAAATAAATAAATAAAATCTTTAAAAAATAATAATAAAATAAAAAAATAATTTTAAAAATGCTCAGGGGCGCCTGGGTGGCTGAGTCAGTTGAGCATCCAATTCTTGGTTTTGGGTCAGTGGTGATCTCATGGGCCGTGAGACTGAGCCCCACATCAGGCTCCACATTCAGCAGGAAGTCAGCTTCAAGATTCTCTCCCTCAGCTGCTCCCAACCCCCGCCCCTGCTCACACACTCACGTACTCTCTAACATAAACATTTTTGGGGGGCGCCTGGGTGGCTCAGTCACTGGGCATCTGCCTTCAGCTTGGGTCATGGTCCCGGGGTCCTGGCATTGAGCCCCGCATCGGGTTCCCTGCTCGGCAAGGAGCCTGCTTCTCCCTCGCCCACTCCCCCTGCTTGTGTTCCCTCTCTCGCTGTCTCTCTCGCTGTCAAATAAATAAAATAAAATCTTTAAAAAAAATAAATATTTTTTTAAATGCTCAAAGAAGATTTTATGGTTCCCCATACCCCTGAAACAAATAATACATTGTGTTAATTAAAAAAAGAAGAAGAAGAAGATTTTTATGGTTAACAAACACAGGGCGCCTGGGTGGCTCAGTTGGTTAAGCGACTGCCTTCGGCTCAGGTCATGATCCTGGAGTCCCAGGATCGAGTCCCGCATCGGGCTCCCTGCTCAGCAGGGAGTCTGCTTTGCCCTCTGACCCTCCCCCCTCTCATGTGCTCTCTCTCTCTCTCATTCTCTCTCTCAAATAAATAAATAAAATCTTTAAAAAAAAAAAAAAACACGTATTTTGGCACCTATGCTAAAAAAAATTTTTTTTAAAAAAACTGTAAATCGGGGGCACGCGGGTGGCTCAGTCATTAAGCATCTGCCTTAGGCTCAGGTCATGATCCCAGGGTCCTCGGATCGAGCCCCACATCGGGCTCCCTGCTCGGCGGGAAGCCTGCTTCTCCCTCTCCGACTCCCCATGCTTGTGTTCCCTCTCTCGCTGTGTCTCTCTCTGTCAAATAAATAAAATCTTTTAAAGAAAAAAAAACAAAACAAAACTGTAAATCGGCCAATACATGAGAAGAGCCTTTTTTTTTTTTTTAATAAACTCAAGAATCAATTGTGGGACTTCTCTTCAATCGGAGAAAGCAACAAACGTTATCCTACAGTGAACAGGACAAATTATAACAAACTACATTCAGGAATCAGAGAACAGGCAGTGAAAAATTGTGGTCCGTGAGATACGGGAAACATTTGAGGCAACAACATGAATCCTACCACTACCCAGGCTTTTCTGCCAGAAAGCAATTTCCACATCACAGCACAGGGATAAGGAACCCAAAAAGAGCCCAGCAATCTTGAATTGACAAGATAATGACCACAGTTTAAGATGTCCCAGCTAGCTAGATTCTGCAGGGCAGTTTCTCAGAGTGATTAAAAAACTACAGGAATTGACAAACTGATTCTGAAATTTGTATCAAAATGCAAAAGCCCTAGATTAGCCAAAGCAATCATGACAAGGAAAAAAGTTGAAAAATTCACATTACTTACTCTCAAACCTTACTATAAAAGCTATAGTAATCAGGACAACGTATGTGGGCGTAAGACTGATATATAAATCAATGGAAGAGAAAAAAGACCAGAAAGAGATTCTGTTGTACACAGTCAGTTGATTAAGTTAGCAAGACAATGCAATGGAAAAAGGAGAGTCTTTTCAATAGATAGCTCTGGAACAGAATATCCACATTTTAAAAACTGATTCTCAATCCTTTCTTCACATCATACACAAAAATTAAATCAAAGTGGATCAGAGACCTAAATATCAGTCAGAAGTATAAAACTTCTATAAGAAAACACAGAAGAGCTTCATAACCTACGACAGGCAAAGATCTCTTAGTACATAAAAAAAGCACTAACCACAAAAGAAAAAATTGGTAAGTTGTACTTGAAAATTCAAAATGCCTATTCTTCAAAAAAAAGTTAAGAAAATAAAAGGGAGGAAAAAAAAAAAGAAAGTACTCTTAAAATGTATCTGAGAACAATCAGTAGACAGAATATATACTTTTTAAAAACTCCTACAATAAGAAAACTGCCCAATTTTTAAAATGGGCAAAATATTTAAACAGACACTTCATAAAAGAAGAGATATGTGTGGTTAGTAAGAAACTATTAATGGTATCATTAGACATCATGGAAATGCAGGCTGAAATTGAAGAAGTGACAACACCAAATAGGAACGATTCAAACTTGAACTCTTATCTTGCAGGTGGAATATACAGCCACTTCAGAAAACAGTTTCACAGGTTTTTTTTATAAAGATAAGCATATACTTGGGCTGCCTGGGTGGCTCAGTTGGTTGAGTGCATGCCTTCGGCTCAGGTCATGATCCCAGGGTCCTAGGATAGAGCCACGCATCAGACTCCCTGTTCAGAGGGGAGTCTGCTTCTCCCTCTGCCCCTCTCCCAGCTCGTGCTCGCTCTTGCTCACTCACTCTCACGCTCTCTCTCTCCCTCAAATAAATAAAATCTTAAAAAAAGAACATAAGCATATACTACCTGGAATTTAATTTAAAAATTGAAACAAAAAAAATTTTTTTAATAAAAAGATAAGCATACATTTAACATAAGACCCTGCAATTGCACTCCTGGGTATTTATTCAAGAGGGGAAAATCTACACAGTGACTGTACTGTACCTGAATGTTCAGAGCAGCTTTGTCCATCATAGTAGCCAAAAATGAGAAACTAGTCACACAATGGAATATTACTCAGCAATAAAAAGAAATTACTGATACATGCGATAATGCAGGTACATCTAAAAAATATATTATGCTGAGTTAAAGAACTTTTGCAGTGTGACTGTGGTTAAAAACAACAGTCACTCTCATACATTGCTGCTGGGAATCCAAAATGGTGTAATCCTTATGGAATGTGATTTGACAATATCTAACAAAAACTACATACACATTTACCCTTCAACCCAGTAGTCGCACTTCCAGGAACTTATCCTGAAGGTACACTCCCAAAATGTAAAAATATATATTCACAAGGTTATTCACTGCAGCATTATTTTAATTGCAAAATACTGGAAACAACCTAAATAATACCTATACATAGGCTACTGCTTGAGTGAACTATGGTATATGCACATAATGGAAACTATGTAAAAAATAAATGAGAAAGGGGCTGGGGGAAGAGCAAGGTTGGTTACCTATGTGAAATGGGGGAAATGGGATGGAAAGGATACAGAAGGGAAGTGTATCTTTTGTATAATTTTAACTTTTGAAAATATCCTTGTTTTCTACAAATTCAAAAATAAAACCAATCAGAATGAGGAGCATTAAAAAAACTGGGAGCACCTGGGTAGCTCAGTCAGTTAAGCGACCGACTCTTGATTTTGGCTCAGGTCATGATCTCAAGATCTTGAGTTCAAGCCCCACGTTGGGGACTCCCAGCTCCCATCATGGAGCCCACTTTAAAAAACGTGGGGTGCACATGGGTGGGTCATTCAATTAAGCATCCGACTCTTGGTTTCAGTTCAGGTCATGATCTCAGGGTCAAAAGATTAAACTGCACATCACGCTCCATGCTACACGCTCAGTGGGGAGTTGGCTTGTGATTCTCTTCCTCTCCCTCTCCCTCTGTCCTCCCCCTGCCCTTCTGGCTGCCCCTTCCCTCTTCCCCACACGGGCCTGTGCACTAGGGCGCGCTCTCTCTCTCTCTCTCTCTCTCTCTCAAAAATAAATAAATCTTTAAAAAATCTTTAAAAAACTGAAAAACAAATGAACCTAATTACATTTCAAATGAATACAGAAAGTTGGAGTGAGAAGTGAAAAGTGCAGAGGAAAGGGAAAGCAAGAAAGGAAGAAGGGGAGGTTGATTCAAGTAATTTAAGAATACAATATTTATTTATTCATTCTCAGTCTTGGGCAGGATGGTTTTAAGGTAGTGAAGAACTACATATAAATTCTCCACTTTAATTAAGTTTGTTTACTGTGGTGAAATGGGCAAAATGACTCTGAAATTATTTGAGATGTATTACAGGATAGAGTAAATGAGTAAGTGCACTGACAATGTTGGGAGCCAAGTTTTCTCACAACATAAAAAGGGACATAAAAGTATGAAATGGTAAGTGCAGAGAAAGAGCCCTGTAGACAGGGAGTGAAGCTGGACATACTGATATAAACTCATGATTTCTAAACTATGTATATGCATGTTGCTATGAATGTGCTTATGTACAAGTATGTTGGTGTATGCACATATGTGTGTATAAGCATGCATATTTTACTAGCTCTGTCCACTGAAAGGGTCAACCCACGAGCAATGAGGACACCTCCCCCCATCCCCGCAAGATCCTAGTCTCTAACACTTTCCTCCCCATAAGGACAGGGAGACTGATTATTAAGAGTTCCACTTTCTATCACTTAAATATTTATTTAAAAAAAAAAAAAGAGTTCTACTTTCTAAACCTAGGACAACTGAAGCATCAAAATAATTAGGTAGAGTAATGAATTTATCAACTGAAAAACCTAGTAATTCATGAGTCCAAACTGACAGACAGGGCTCTTGATTACAGAACAATGTCAAGGGCTGACTCATAAAGGGAATGCTGGAATCAGAAAATGACCATTTTGGAACCAACACAGTGAAAAATAAGATCAGATAAGAATCATCAACGAATGTTAAATCTAGGGCAAACTGTGATGAGAACCATGGTATTTGCATTGTCTCCCCACAAAATGCTTGTTGCATGGAAGGAAAATAAACTATACAGTGGAGAAATCTGGCAACATCTTGGCCAAATAATCAATATTAACATCACAAGAAGGGACAGAAGAAATCATGTGTCTCCAGAAGTTGTGCATCTTTCTCAGGATGTCACATCACCTATACAATATTCCAGCCAAGAATGCATAACCTCAATCTAATCACAAGGAAACTTCAGAGAAATATAAAATGAAGAACAGTCTATTAAAAGGGGGGAAGGGCTGTGTTCTTCAAAAATGTCAATACCATAAAAGACAAAGGCTATGGAAATATTCCAGGAAAAAGGAGGCTAAAGAGAAATAAATACAGTAAATGCAGTACCCGACCCTAGACTGGATTCTGTACAGGAAGCAAAGGAAATGCTGTTAACAGACTTTATTAGGTCAACCGACCAAACTGGAAGACAGACCATACATTTGTGTCAGTGTCCATTTATGAAGTTGGTAACTGTACAATAGTTATATAAGAGAATGACCCTATTCTTAGGGAATACAGAAGTATTAGAAGAAAGAAGCTCAATAAATGTAACTTACCCTCAAATAGTTCAGAAAAGAACTATGCATGCATTTAGAGAGAGGGAAGGAAAGAGTGAGAGCACACACAGATGCAAACGATAAACAAGTGGGTAAATCTGGCTAAAGGATTATCTAGATGTTCTTTATACTCTATTTTTGTAATTTCATAAATTGGAAATGACTTCCAAATAAAGAGGTTTTTTTTAATAAATAGCATGGAGATAGTTCTCTACTATGTTCAGAATATAATGGGTATATACCATAATTAATTGAAGGATTTTATAGGGAAACAGGAAGAGCTGAGACCAGAGGTTTAGAGAGATTCCCAGATAAAGGACTGTTTCAAATGTCAGAGAAGGGAGTTTGTACTTTTTTTCTGTAAGCCAGGGAATAGAAACTCAGAGCAAAACAGAGGCTTAATTAAAAGGGACATACTTAAGGAAATTTTCTAAGCAAAATTTCAAGTGCTAGAAACAGTAGATAAGAGGGAGTAAAGGGACATTTGAACAAATACAAGATCTTGGCCTAGGAAGTAAGATATTAGCAGAAAGTGGTACAAATACAGGAGACATGAAAACAGAAAACCAGATAAGGCCTGTTTACTAAATTACTAATATATCAAAGGGGCAGGGTGGGGGGGCAGTTCAAAGATGACTCAGATTTCAAGCCAAGCTAACCAAAAGAATGACAGTATTATTAACAAAAAGAAATTTAAGCAAAGCATAACTGCTTTCTTGGCTATCAGACAACTTTTTCTATTCTCATTTTTCCTACCCTGGTGCTAGATGAGATGTTATATGCCAGCACAAGCAATCTGGGGAAACTAGTCTTCGCAGGGTGAAATAGTTTTAAAAATAAGTGGGATTGATTCAGATTTTGAATAAACCCCATTAAAGTATTCACACATAAGGGAAAAGGGGTAGGAAGGTAGTATCTCATATTAAACTGTAACATATAGTTCCCTTCTTCCCCAAAAAAGTTTTGTTTGTATATATACACATATATATGAATATACATATATATCCACTTATTTCAAGACCATTCAGTCATTCAATTAATGCTATCATTAAAGAAGAAAACATGAGGGTGTCTGGGTGGCTCAGTCGGTTAAGCATCCGACTCTTGGTTTCGGCTCAGATCATGATCTCAGGGTCACGGGATGGAGCCCCGCTTCAGGCTTTGCGCTTAGTGGGGAGTCTGCTTGAAGAGTCTCTTCCTCTGCCCCTCCCTCCACTCTCTCTCTCAAATAAATAAATAAAACTAAAAAAAAAAAAAAAAAGAGAGAAACATGAAATATGACACGAGTTTAAGATTAAATCATAAAAGGAAAGGTCAGGATCTTCAGAGGGCGTAGACAGAAAATCACAAAGGATGAAATCAAAGTAAAAGTGAATTACCTGGCTAACCAGTCAAATGACGTTCAAGTAGGAGCTTATTTTTATTGGTCTGTGACTCCACTGTTCAGCAAGTATTTTGATCCTGAAAACAAACAAAAAAGGGGGGGGATGGTATTGAATTTTATTGCCCTTTCTTTTTAATATATGTAGTATTATTAGTCACACACAAGTCAATCTTCCCCATCATTCCCTTCTCTGGACATATGAAACAAGCAAAAACAAAACATGCTATATCAAGTACAAGGCCTTTTCCTAGGAATTTGAGATGATGCCTTATTTTGCCATATAATACTGTTTCTGCTTAAAAGTCAGGTATAGCATATACAATATACCCTGTCACAGTTTATAAACATGGATAATGAAAAACAGGGGTTGAGGAAACCAACTCCAAGTCCTGAAAAGTAATCAAACCAGATCAGTAATGTGAATTTGGGGTGTCCCCACCTGTCCAAAAGGAATGCTCAACAAATAACAATTAAAAACAATATTGAGGGGCGCCTGGGTGGCTCAGTCGTTAAGCGTCTGTCTTTGGCTCGGGTCATGATCCCAGTGTCCTGGGATCGAGCCTAACCTCGGGCTCCCTTGCTCGGTGGGAAGCCTGCTTCTCCCTCCCCCACTCCCCCTGCTTGTGTTCCTTCTCTCATTGTGTCTCTCTGTCAAATAAATAAATAAAATCTTTTTAAAAATAAAATAAAAACAATATTGAGGGGCGCCTGGGTGACTCAAGTCGGTTCTGCATCTGCCTTCATTTCAGGTCGTGATCTCAGGGTCTTGGGATGGAGCCCTGCATCAGGTTCCCTGCTCAGTGGGGAGTCTGCCTCTCCCTCTCCCTCTGCCCCTCCCGCTCCACTCGCTCTCTCACTCTCTCTCAAATAAAATCTTTAAAATATATATATATCAATATCGTGGCAGAAGGTAATACTTAAATATCCGAGTCCAAAAAGATAAATATCTACCAGATGGATGGGTGGATGGATAAAGCAAGCAAGGAAGGAAGAAGAAAAGGAAAAGAGAAGGGAAAAAAAGCCATGGATGTTTTCCTCCCCTCTAGAAAAGACTGCACTTGGGTCACCAACAAGAAATATTTTTAGGGGCGCCTGGGTGACTCAGTCGGTTAAGTGTCTGCCTTCAGCTCAGGTCATGATCCCAAGGTCCTGGGATGGAGCTCCGCATCAGGCTCCTTGCTCATCAGGGAGCCTGCTTCTCCCTCTCACTCTGCCTGCCGCTCCCCCTGCTTCTGCTCTCTGTCAAATAAATAAATAAAATCTTTAAATAATACAAAAAAAGAAAGGAAATATTTTTAAGTGGGAGAGGAAAATGAAAGGCAGTTCTTCAAAAATAATCTGCAATAAAATACATGAACATATAAACAGCTTTCTTGCACTTGAGGAAGCAGCCTCTGGTACAGCAAGAAAGTGAGCCAATAAAACATTCACCTTCACCTTACGAACTTCCAAATATAACAAAAAAGCAACAATCTGACTACCAATAATTCTAGTGGTGTATATATATGAAGACAACAGCCATAACTATACCCTAAAGTTCATGCTGGAATTGGCAGGTCTGTTGGGAAGGGGTACAAGAAAAAACAATGTATTTACAAGTTCTGTATCATAGCCATAGCCAATCCGCATGGAGTATATAGGAACAACCAACCACAATCTAGCTGCATCATGTGAAGGGTCTGTTGCACATGTGAAACCCAATTTAAAGGTGAGAAAATTGAGGGGTAGCAAGGAAGCTCATCTATATGTGGTTCACAAAAGGATAGGAGGAAAATCCAGGTAGTGTATAAATGCCATGCAATTAAAGTATAAAAAAGAGCTATTATATCTACTAACATACCTATTTCTAATTACAGTATAGTCTCTAGCTTATAATTGAGATGTCATAAAGGAAGCGAATTCTTGGAATATATCTTCTAATCCACAATAATATGACTACTTGTTAGCATACGGTTTAAGAGCAGAAGCTCTGGAGTCCACCAGATCTAGACTCAACTCCCAGCTTTCACTTACTAACTAGGTACCCAACTTAGACTTCTTTGAGCCTTAGATTTATGATCATAAAACGGGGATCAATCCTCTCAAGGTTCTTGCGAAGATTAAGTGAAAATGCTTAAATTACTTATCAGTACCTGATACATAAATGCTCAATAAATTAAGGGACCTCTGGGTGGCTCAGCCAGTTAAGCGTCTGCCTTCAGCTCAGGGTGATCCCAGGGTCCTGGAATAGAGGCCCACATCTGGCTACCTGCTCAGCGGGGAGCCTGCCTCTCCCTCTCCTCCCTGCTCGAGCTCTCTCTCAAATAAATAAAATCTTTTTAAAAATTAATTAAAACTATTACTAGTCAACAAACAACAATTTGACATCTAACTTAAGAATGTCCAAGTACATTCAAATAAAAAATAGGGGAAAAAAAACAATCAATTAGTTTTAGTGTTTAAATGAATTCAATGTTTTGTTACTTGAATTTTTATGGTATCTAATTTAATTAGAGGAAGGTGAAGGGAAAAGCAGGCAGAACTTCTGTAAAGAAAGCCCAAAGTTTTCTGGCCTAGTTTTAAATCAAGTTTCATTTCAGAAATGGTTCTTTTGTTTTGCTCCTTTTTATGGGGGAAGGACAAAGGTTGTGGGGTAGGGTTAGTACCTACAGAACAAGAGGGGTGGATAGGAAAAGGTATCTGAGTCAGAATGTACCTAGTACCATAAGCAGGAAAACAAGTACTGCTGCCTAGTGTGGAAGGTTGGCAAGAGAACCTACATTAATACAAGTATTACACTGCTGGTGAGAAATACCCAAAGGAGTGCTAACCCAAGCTAATCTGTACCCCATAATCCCCTGGATCCAAAGAAACACCATCTACAAAATGTCCCCCTCCCAGGAAATGTGAAGTTGGACTACAGTGATCCCCAAAAAGTCATAGATCAATGACTGGCTTGCCTACCAGAACCTTGCAAGGGGTAGATAAGCTAAAAAGTACTATATACACCAGGGGTGTCTGGCTGGCTCAGTCAGAAGACCATGCAACTCTTGATCTCGGGGTTGTGAGTTCGAGCCCCATGCTGAGTGTAAAGATAACTAAAAAAACAAATAAATAAAACTTTTAAAAATAAATAAATAAAAAGTACTGTGAAGTAGGGGACCTGGAAAACTGCAGTTATCTAGAACCAAGATTCTGCAAAGCCAACAGTCCTAGCAGATTTCCTGGGACTTTATTTTTTACTTTTAACAAAAGTAAGCATATTCTTACCCCTTTTCATAATTTGGACTTTGGTCCATCACACAAACAAAAATCACATTAACAAAAACTAAATAACATGTCCTCAAAATACTAAATATGGGGGGGGGTTAATTTTTCTACTAGAATTAATGAAAAATGTGACTGATGGGATCCACATTATCAAAGCCTGCATCAGTAGAAATCTAATGGGAAAGAAAAAAAAAATCAAACTGAGCTTTGTTAATAGCTAGTCTGAGAAGATGTGCCTCAAGGCCAGAACAAAGAATCAAACTGGGGGAGGGGAGCTGACAGAGAAGAAAATCCAAACTATATAATCTGATGCTTGGAAACAGTAACTGGGCAAAAAGAGGCCACTGAAGATCATGAACACGTTTTTCTTCTGCTGTTGAAAATGGAAAGGGAACAAGGACTCTACTATTAATCATATTAAGCTCATTGTTCCCAGGGAATCCCTCCTCAGTTCCCTAAAAAAAAAAATCATAGGGATGGGGATCACCCTCTTTGGGAAAAGTCGGCTCTTGCCCACTCATCTCCAAAACACTACAGAATAAGTTTACCCATCAATTTCAAGGTAAGGGTTACATAAAATTGGTGTAAATGAAACATTATTTTGCAATTCAGATTATTTATCAAATATATAGTTGCTGTTTTTTGGGGGTTTTTTCCAAAACTGTAACAACAGATTTTACTTGTAACAGTCAACCCCAACAAATCTGTAGCTAAGCTGAAAGGGAAGAACCAAATGTAAGTTAAAAATCATATGAAAATTTAAAATTATTTCTAGAGGTGCCACTTTTTTGGAGCTGTGTAAACTTACAGTTTAAAAAAATTTTAAGAAAAAAATTTATTAGTCCATTATTATGTGTTTTAATAAATAGTAAGTAAAAATGTATTTGGTACCCAAGTGTACGTTGGTAATATATTGATGACAAACTTTTTTAAATACCATAATCTTTTTTACAAGGGAGGGCAGGAATTATTTCAAATTACAGCACATACATGTTTAGTAAAGTAAGGACAGGGTTAAAAAAAAAACTAACAATGTATTACTACTTATCTCATGATATATACTAGAAAGGACTAAGCTGATTCATACTAATTTATTCTACATAGTCATTTAATAAATTACAATAAATGTTTAGTTCTATATGGAGTCAACCTAAAAACTTAAATGATGCAGTGAAAACAGAAGCCTTGCTTGCTTTCAGAAAACCTACGTTTTGGAAGTCCAGCTTCTTGAAGGGACCTTGTATGAGACATTTAAATTAACTAAATGCTTCCTGTATACCTAGGAGATGCCAAGTGTTACACTGGCCTGCAAGAAGTATGAGCAAAATATGGTACCTATCACTAATTAGAAAAGGAGAAGCAGGCATCAATAGGCCAAAATGCAACTACGTTCATTCAGCAAATATGTGATGAGCATCCACTCACTACATGGCATCAGACACCAGCGATACAAGGAAGAACCAGAAGATGAAGACGTAGAGTCCAATGAGAATATTAAAAGAGAGTAGAGAACTACCTTGCCTTTTTCGAAGGACTGATGTGGTCACTGTAAAACAAACCCAAAACCACTTACTTCAGCAGAGAGACAGAGAATTAATGAAATTCAAATGTACAGATAATTTCTACAATTATTTTCCACAGTTATCGTAACTAAAATGCCTTTCTTTATAATAAAAGACAAAGTAAAGAAGAAAAAAACTTTCATAAAATGTTAAGCCATTTGTGTAAAAATCACATGAGACATAGGAAATATTAATGGGATATATAAAGGTTGCTGAAAATGAAAGCTATTTTTAACCCAACATATCCAGGAAACTATGCCATACACTTTGCTTACACAACAATACTATCCACTGATGAACAATGGCAGTAATATAACCATTCTGCATTTTTAAAATTACCTTGAGATTAAAGAAAACAACTAAAAAATCCAGTTGGCAGACCAGTTTATTAACAAGCCCCCATATCTTTGGCTAAGTTGTAGTAAGTACTAACATGGTTACTAAAACAGTCATGTAAGCAAGTCACTTGCTGGTGCCTGTTCGGCCTCCCCATCCCCTCCCCCCCACCGCACCCCGCCCGCTCTTGGAAAAACTGCATGCAGTGCTGCACGATCACACAAAATAAATACAGGAAAGGGGGTGGGAGGATTGGGTGGGGAGCTGAGCGAAGCTCTGGGCTCCACCAGTGGAAGGCGTTCCACAAGAATTGCTACAGGGTCAAAAGTTTACAGTGGTTTCAATTTCACCTTTTAGCAGCCAATCAGAAAACAGAGACTGCATGCTGACCCCTCAGGCTGCAAATGAACATTAACTCATTGGCTACCAGGACTGCATATATTCGTTTTCTTGTTAGGATTTCATTTTTCGATTTTTCTTCTCTTTTTTTGAGGGGGTTAGGGAGAGGCAAAGAACATTTTAAGTTCAAGGTGACAATTTTTACTTAAGACCATGTATTTTAAACAGGTATGTGAGGGAAGAAATGATCGAGTAATTATCTTTCTCCTTGAAACCAGTTTCTTTATCCTGTAATATCTAACAAACTAATCATTAATGCTAGTATCAAATCAAGACAAAGAGTGAACTTAGGTTAAGGAGAAAGATTTATCTCCAAGAGATTGCAATTCTAAGAACAATTTATAATATCATGAAAGACAATGTTGCTTGTGAAACCAATATTGCACTGTTAACAAACTAGAATTTAAATTAAAAATTTATAAAGAAAAAAAAGATGTTGGTGTGTCTCCAGTGAATGCTTTAAAAATAACTCAGATAGGGGTGCCTGGATGGCTCAGTCGTTAAATGTCTGCCTTCGGCTCAGGTCATGATCCCAGGGTCCTGGGATCCAGCCCTGCATTGGGCTCCCTGCTCCGCGGGAAGCCTGCTTCTCGCTCTCCCACTTCCCCCTGCTTGTGTTCCCTCTCTCGCTGTGTCTCCCTCTGTCAAATAAATAAAATCTTTAAAAATAAATAAATAAATAATAAAAATAACTCAGATAATGAAAACATTTTAAGTTTTATCGACATTCCCATTTTTTATTTGCATAAATTCCTCATCTCTTCTCCAAATCATTAATATAAACATGCAACATACCTGTCCTTTTCATACTCTGCATCCACCAAAATGCAGGTACAGCTCCTAAGGTTTAAGCTTTCTCTTCCCATATTTCACCTTTCCAAACACTTCAGTACCAAGGAGTGATCTTTTCACAAAATAAACTCAAAAGTGAACCCTTTGGCAATACACACAACTGCTCCCTAATTCATTCATTCATTCATTTTATGTAAATCTATGAATGCAGTAAACATCACTAAACTAATCCATTAAATAACTGTTTTCGGCATTCAAAATTTAACACTGAGCAAGGGTAAAATGAAGATTTTTACACACCTTAATTATACTACATTAAAGGACTAAATTTCTTAGAAGCATTACATGATAAAAGTGAAACAGGCAGTATTAACAGCTCTATCAAAATGATCAATTAAATCCTAAATAAGCAGATGCGTGAATCAGTAGTTAGCAATACTGCTCATTAATACAAGGTGGTCGAGTTTTAGCAGTCTTACTTAAAATTTAAACTTCTATTTAGAAGCCCCTGTAGGCACTACCACTACCTAAGAAAATGATTTCATGTAAGATACTCATTTTCTTATCCAAACCAGCAAAATTAAGAAACCAGTTATTTCTGAACACCTAAATATACAATATACAAAAGTGCCAATATATAAAAGTGTACAACCAATACAAAAAAGTGCCTTAATATATGACCGCTAAAAGACTTCAAAATTAATCCATATAGTGTATAAAGTTTCCAAAGCAATTTAATGTCAGTTAAGGTAGTCATAAAGAAACTTGATGCTGATACATAGTTTTTTTAATTCAGCATTAAAACAAGTAATTTTCTAGTAACAACTCACAAGCCTTCATGACGTTTATGCATATTTGCCAATAAAAAAATCTACGTTTAAAATCTAGTATTTTTAAGCATGGCTTGCAGAAGCGCCTTTTATATATTAAATTAGAGGAGTCGTCTGTATATCTTCTTTTTACAAGATGGCCTCATTTTGAAAGAAAATGGATGCGATAAAATTTTACATCAAGTCAGCATGTTAGCAAGAAGCTTTTTTGTGTGTTCTGAATTTGATTAATACAAGCCAAGGTCACTTCCTGAAAGATGCCTACCACTGCAGCTGCAGGCAAACTAGGCTCCCGAGCAAGGATGGGGGGAAGGGAATGGTGATGGCATTCATTAACACTGAGATAAACTTCCATCTACACTAGCAGCTATGTAAGAAGGGGGCAACATGAAGATCCCAGAATTCCTGATTAAATATAAAGATTAAGATATTTCCAGTTATTAATATTTAAAAACAGAAATTTAATTCATTATATATAATGCTCATGTCAAAACTATGTCAAAGATATCGTCAGGGTGCCTGGCTAGCTCAGTAGGTGGATCTCGGCGCTGTGAGTTCCAACCCCACATCGGGTGTAAAAGATTACTTAAAAGCAATCATTCAATAAATAAATAAATAAAAAGATCTCTTCACTGCTACAATACATTAAAACATTTCGGGGCGCCCGGGGGGCTCAGCTGGTTAAGCATATGCCTTCGGCTCAGGTCATGATTCTGGGGTCCTGGGATCAAGCCCCACATCCGGCTCCCTGCTTCTCCCTCCCCTCCCTGCTCTCTCTCACTATCTAGGTCTCTATCTCCCCCAAGTAAGTAAATAAAATCTTCTAAAAAATAAAATAAAAATAAAACATTTCACTACTAATATTATATAAATCATCTAATACCAAATACTGAAGTAAACTTAGTATTAACACAATAAGATCTGTATGCAAAACAGCCTACAAAGGAAGAGACAGGCCCTTGAAGAAAATAGAATCAGAGATTCAATTTCTCTGATCGAAAAACCAAGGGTAACCTGAAGTCATGAAAGTAGAAATCCAAAATAAAAGCCTATATTGCAAAATACTCGCTAAAGTTTTGTACTGAAATTCAATTAATTTTCCTCTTACATACATTAATACAAGTATTACTGTTTCTATACTCAAAATAAAAATGTCATCAAAACAAACATTATCAGTAACTAGCATAAACCCTCTCCCTGAATGATTTAATATCAAGATTTAATTGAGCAACTACTATGTACAGCTAGGAAACCATACTAAGTACTTTAGCTGTCCTCTATGAGATTCTATATACATTTCAACTAATTGGATAAAATATTGAGTAAGGAAATCTATATGCTCATTTTCTAATTTTCTATTTAATCTTGGATAAATTATATTGGTTTTGTGTGCCTCATTTTTCCTACCTGCCAAATGGAGTTATACAGGAACAACGATATTCCAGAGACATATAATCACCTCTGTATTTTAAGTGGTTGTATAATAAACACAATACCTGTCTTTTTTTTTAATCATCAGCATGTTCAAACGCATGGTATTTCAATGACATAAACTGAGAATATGGGGGGTGGGGGGGATGGGTTAGCCCGGTGATAGGTATTAAGGAGGGCACGTATTGCATGGAGCACTGGGTGTTATACAAAAACAATGAATCATGGAATACTACATCAAAAACTAATGATGTAATGTATGGTGACTAACATAACATAATAAAATTAATATAAAAATAAAATAAAATAAATTGAGAATATAATTTTGTCCCTCCCCTTACACTCCTCATTGTTGTATTTTTTTTTGTTTTTTTTTAGATTTTATTTATTTATTTTGAGAGACAGAATGAGAGAGAGAGAGTACATGAGAGGGGGGAGGGTCAGAGGGAGAAGCAGACTCCCTGCTGAGCAGGAAGCCCAATGCAGACTCCATCCTGGAACTCCAGGATCATGACCTAAGCCAAAGGCAGTTGCCTAACCAACTTAGCCACCCAGGCGCCCTCCATCATTGTATTTTGATTGAAGTCTGGTTCAATAACTTCAACAAAAAACTGAACAGATGTTAGATGTTCAAGTTCAAATAAATGGATACAGCTTTATTTTTTTTAAGTCTTTTACCTTTTAAGGACTGGCAAGAAAGGACTATTACTTAATAGGCACAGAGCTTTCCATATATGTGAAGGGCTTTTTAAATCATTTTAGGAAAAGGAAGTCAACCAAGTAAAAAATACCATGAGAAGTGCCTGAATTCAGACAATCTAGTTACTGGGCATGGCAGAGGTAGGCATTCAGAAGGGTTCATTCAATAAGACCTGATCACTTCCCTTTGAAATGAGGCAAACTCTAAAAATGGACAAGGGGTAAAATTAATTATTCATATACCTTTTCCTCAGAACACCTTGTGAGGCACTCAGAGGGGTAAATTTTTCCTCAATCTCTCCTAGCCTCTATGCAATCTTTGTTCGACCTTGTGAATTATTCCAAAAATAGAACAAAGCAAAGCATTAAGCAGTAGTTAGCTTCTTGTCATATACATCAGGGTGAAGGAGGTGCAATCATTCCTGCACATCTCCAACCATATCATTCCTCTCCCCTAGTTTTATCCAAGTACCCAATGTGTTCCTTACTTGGCAAGTAAGACAAACTCAACGAGGGTCAGGGAAGCTAGCTGCCTGGTCTTCCTGTACCAATGCAGCTTCTATGCCAAAAATAGAACCTGAAAGGAAGCATTGGCTATAAAATAAAAACAAACAAAATACTGGCCTGCATGACTTTTTGCTCTGCCCAGAGTGGCTCACAGATACAAGTTTGAGAATCACTCTGTAAGGGTCACAGATTAAGTATTTTTAAAAAATTCAAGTATTTTCTATAGCATCAAACTAGACAGACTGGCCATCCCACAACTGAAAAATTCTATTACAAAAAATTCAAAGTATTACACCATATAAAATATTATTACTCAGTAATAATGTAACTATGCTGCATGCTCTTTCACTTTTTTAAAAGACTTATTTATTGGGGTGCCTGGGTGGCTCAATCAGTTAAGCATCTGCCTTCGGCTCAGGTCATGATCCCAGCATCCTAGGACCGAGGCCCGCATAGGGCTCCCTGCTCAGCGGGAAGCCTGCTTCTCCCTCTCCCACTCCCCCTGCTTGTGTTCCTTCTCTCGCTGTGTCTCTGTCAAATAAATAAATAAAATCTTTAAAAAAATTTTTGAGCGAGAGCGCGCATGCGCAAGCACAAGCGGGAGGGGAAGGAGGAGAGGAAAAGAGAATCTCAAGCAGACTCTGTGCTGTTCCCCAAGCCCCACCCAGGGCTCAATCTCATGAACCTGAGACAGTGCCCTGAACCGAAACCAAGAGTCGGACGCTTAACCGACTAGGCGACCCGGGCACCCTGCCATATTACTTTTTTTCCTTTTGAAGATTTTATTTATTTGAGAGAGAACGAAAGCAGAAGGGAGGGGCAAAGGAAGAGAATCTGAAGTCAACTCCGCACTGAGTGTGGAGTCCAAGCTGAGATCATGACCCGAGCTGAAACCAAGAGTTGGACACTTAACCAACTGAGCCACCCAGGGACTCCCCACCATATACTCTTTTAAAAGCACACTGGAGGGGCGCCTGGGTGGCTCAGTCAGTTAAAAGTCTGTCTTTGGCTCAGGTCATGATCTCAGGGTCCTGGGATCAAGCCCCATGACAGGCTCCCTGTTCAGCCAGACGTCTGCCTCTCCCTCTCCCTCTGCCCCTCCCCTCCGCTCCTGTTCTCTCCCCCTCTGAAATAAATATTTTTTTTTAAATTAAAAATAAATAAATAAAAGCATATTGGACTATAAGCCTCAACCATACCTTCAAGTGAAAAAGCTAACAGGCTGTCATTACAGTGCCTACCACATAGTCCCAGTAAGTGGAAATCCTCCATTCATTTCACAAATGTTTGCTGGAATTATACCACATTGTACACTACTGCTATTCCAGGTTCTGTAGATACAAAGGTAAACAATGCATGAGGCCCTCACAGAAGTCCTTAAATTCAGACAGCCTAGTCCCTAAGCATGGCAAAAAAAGGTGCTCAAAGTCTATAAAGACTTAACACATGCCCTTCAGATGAGATAAACTCTAAAGATGGAAAAAGGATAAAAATCACGAAGCTTATACATTTTATTGGGTATTAACAAACAGCAAATAAACAAATATTTCCAGAAACTGATAAGTGCCATAAAGGAAAGAAATAGGGTGATACAATACAGAAAAGGAGGAAAGTACAAAGAGGAAAGTAATTTCAGGTCCAGGAAGGGGGCTCTCTGAGGATACAATATTTAATCGAGAACTGAAAGGAACCAACTATGCAAAGACAATTACAAGCAGAAAGCACTAAATACGACAGCACTAACAGACAATGAAACTAAGTATTATTAATCAATTATCTATTTTATTATATCATTAAGTCCAACAAGTCTCAATCTTCTTCCCACGTTTAGTCTGGGACCCACACTATAGACCAATAGGAACTTGACAATTATGTGCTAGATAATCTGCCTAAAAAGTGATGTGTTCCATTTTAAAATTTAAGTTTAATCGAATCAATAAAAAACCATACTTAAAACCAGTAAACAGCATGGCTCTCTAGGGAAGTATTAGTAATGAATGAGGCGAAGAAATATTACTAAAAACAATACTTATTTAATGGATTTGGAGGGAAAAGGCATTCAAATTCCAGCTCTCCTAATTACCAATTATATGACTACCACCTGTTTCTTCCTCTATAAAATAAGGATAACATCTCTTGCCCTACCTATCTCAAATGGCAGTTAAAAAAGACTGAATGATTTGAGATCTTCACTACCACCAATACGTCAGGAAAAGCCATGTCTCTGGGTACAAAAAATATACAGCCCATCCATTCATTAAGAGAAACTCCCAGGGCCTCACACTTGATTTTATTTTTTATTTAAACCCAGCTTACTAGAACTGTATCTGGTTTCCCAACTTCACAGCATATTAGAAGGGAGAGGCTATTAGAAGCAATAGCGGGCGCCTGGGTGGCTCAGTTGGTTAGGCAACTGCCTTCGGCTCGGGTCATGATCCTGGAGTCCCAGGATCGAGTCCCGCATCGGGCTCCCTGGTCAGCAGAGTCTGCTTCTCCCTCTGACCCTCCCCCATCTCGTGCTCTCTCTCTCAAATAAATAAATAAAATCTTAAAAAAAAAAAAACAAGGACGTTTAAAAAAAAAAAGAAGCAACAGCATATTAGAAAGAAGAGGCTATTAGAAGCAAAGTATTGACAACAGCAAGACAGTACAGCTAACTGGCTGGCAAACAAAAGTGAAATAGAAAATAAAAGTTAAAATAATAAGCAAACACAGAAACTCTTAAAATTAAAGTGGTCTAGGGACGCCTGGCTGGTTCAGTCTGTTACATGTCCAACTACTGATATCAGCTCATGTCTTGATCTCGGGGTTGCGGGTTCAGGCCCTGGATTGGGCTCCACGCTAGGTATGGAGCCTACTTTTAAAAAAAAAAAAAATGAAGTGGTCTAGACTCTACAGTCATTCTGCCTAAAGAGAAATAATCCTCTTTAATTCAGAAGGTACAAGAGGTATCACCCACAGCAAAAAAAATAATAATAATGCTCCTAATGTCCTATGTATCATTAGGAGAAGATTAAATACACTTAGCACACTGCTTGAAAAGGGGAAGTGTGATGACACTTACGAATTTCCATTTCCAAGGGTTAAATTTCCACAAGTGTCGGTGCCTTAATGGTTGTGTTTTTGGCTATGCCAGCAAACATTACACTATGTACCTTTTTCTTCTCTGAACCTTCTTCCCTCCCTTCCCAGCCACTCCCCAAGTATGGTGCTTCCAAGCAATGGAATGATTAGAAGGCAAGCAGCAAAGGTTAGAAAATCATGGAACTTAGATAATCAAGAGTGGGGAGTCAGAGTTAAGGCAAGAGACTTTCCCCTAAGTACAACACAAAATCCAGAAGCCTAAAGAGATCATCAATACATTAAAAATTAGCATATTTTTATAGATGCCATATAACAACAACAAAAACCCATAACCAAAGTTAATCATCAACTGGACAAATCTCATACAATTTGAGCACCAAGATAATAATGGTAAAGGATTATAATCCATTGCAAAAGCTAAAACTTCATGAAATCATAATCTGAAAATATACACACAAAGGAAAAGCTCTTCCTTACAGGACAAATCCAACTAATAAATATAGAAAGTAATGATGGAACTAGAAAATCACCATTTGCAAAATCATATTAATAATTCATTCAAGAGGGGCGCCTGTGGCTCAGTGGTTAGGTGTCTGCCTTCGGCTCAGGTCATGATCCCAAGGTCCTGGGATCAAGCCCCGCATCGTGCTCCCTGCTCAGTGGGAAACCTGCTTCTCCCTCTCCCACTCCCCCTGCTTGTGTTCCTTCTCTCGCTATGTCTCTCTCTGTCAAATAAATAAATAAAATCTTTAGGAAAAAAAAAAGTATCAATACCATGAAACACAAAGATAGGTAAGAAACTGTCAGGTTAAAGAAGACTGAAGAGACCTAACAACTGAATGCAATGTGTGCAATCTTGGATTTTCCTTCCCTCTAGAGGACATTATAGGGACAACTGGTGAGATGCAGAATAAGATCTACAGAATAGATACTGTAACATTAATTTTATGATTTTTTAAAAAAGATTTTATTTATTTATTTGACAGAGAGAGACAACAACAGAGGGATGTTAACTAAATGTTAACTGAAATGTTAACACTGAACACTGAAGGGCACCCAGTACCTCTTTATGTAAGTGCTGTAACTTTTCTCTAAATACCAAATTAAGGAAAAATGAAAAATAATCTAAAAGGCATATAACAGACTGGGAGGAAACATGTGTAGTGTCTAAACAGACAAAGAATAAAAACCCAGAACACATAAAAGCCCTTACAAATTAGTAAGAAAAGACAACATAAGAGGACAAATGGTCAAAGAATCAGAATAGGCAGTTCACAGTAGCACAAATGGTCAATAAATACATGAAAACATGCACAATTCTTCCAAGAGATAGGGAAATGTAAAATAAAAAAACAATGAAAGAAAACAGCATCAGGTGGCAAAAACTAATCACTTTAAGCATGTATCCTTTGTTCCAAGGCTAAGAATATACAAGTACACAAAGATATAAAGATATGTATAAAGCTATCCGATATAAAAGAGCAAAAAAAGGGAGGAAGGAACAAACAGCATCAGTAGGGGAAGAGAAACTAACTTCATTCAAGTTCCTTGAGGTAAGAGACTCCAGTTCCAGTATGTTCTATTTGTTAATATTTATCTCCAGTAACTAGCACGTGACAAGTACTCAACATATAGTTGCTGAATAAATGGTTAAAGAAAGGATAGCCCAAAATGTTGTTTATACAGTCACTGAAAAGAATGCAGTATAAAAATATATAAATAAATAATTATAATAATTAAAATTCTAAAAAAAAATGCAGATGTACATATATAACCACTAAGAAGATGTCCATGAAACAAACAGACAAAACAACTTGCAGGCAACATCTAACATGATTGTTTTTAGAGTGTGAGAATGTCTACACAGATATATTTGTTTATACCTGAGGGAAAGTAAAGAAAGGTTCATACAATTTTGATAAACGATTAAAGTAAAGGAATGCTTTTTCAAGAGGTGGGATTACAAATAACTTTATAATCAGTATTTTAAAATAAAAATTAAATTTAAATAAGATGTCACAAAAAAACTGTTAAGCTGCACACATCATTAAACTCCTTAATGTAATATAAAAAGAACAGATTATAAAAACATTAGGTACTATGCACCAAGACTCTTAAAAAAAATCTTTGATCCAGATTCTACTTCCAGGAGTCTTTCCAAGGAAGTACAGTAGTCTCCCCTCCCCCCACCTTATCTGCAAGGGTTACATTCCAAAGAACCCCAGTGGATGCCTGAAACCAGGGACTGTACCGAACCATATACATACACTATGTTTTTTTCCTATACTTACCTATAATAAAGCTTGATTTATCAATTAGGCACAGTAAAAGATTAACAACAATAACACAAAACAATATACTATAATAAAAGTTACGTGAATATGGTCTCTAAGTACTACACTTCCTTTTCTTCTTGTAATCATGTGATGGAGGATGATAAAAGAGATAAAGTGAGGTGAATGACATAGGTGTTGTGACAGAGCATTAGCCTACTATACATCAGAAGGAAGATTATCTGCTTTCAGACCTCAGATGAAACCCAAGAAAGCAAAGCTTGGAGGATGGCTTATGTATCATATATGCAGACAAAGCTTAGGAAAACAAATGCTCTCACCAGCATTACTTTTAATGATCATAAAATGGATGCAGGCTTTAATTATTAAAAGTTCCGCACAGGGGTCCCCGGCTGGCTCAGTCAGTAGAGCACGCAACTCTTGATCTCAGGGTTGTGAATTCAAGCCCTACTTTGGGCATAGACACTACTTAAGGGAAAATTCTGCACAATTACAGATAAAAGCAAGATGCAGCAATATATAAAAACTGAATCACAGGATAAAGAAGAAAAATTTAGCAAATGCACCAAATGTTAATCCCCAAGATGACTAGTACTCTTCCTCCACTTTGAAATTGCCCTCATATTTCCAGTATTAGCTTTTTTAGCTCTTAGGATCACAAAATAAAAGGGATGTGAAAAGGTTATAATTTATTTACAAATATTCCTAAACTTGTTTTGCATTTGAAATACAAAATCTGAACCCCAGGGCACCTGGGTGGTTCAGTCGGTTAAGTGTCCGACTCTTGGTTTCAGCTCAGGTCATGATCTCAGGGTTGTGAGATCCAGGACCACATCGAGCTCCATGCTGGGCGTGGAGCCTGCTTAAGATTCTCTCTGTCCTTCTGTCTGGCCCTCCTAGCCCCCTGCTGGTGCTCTCTCTCACTATCGCTGTCCTTATAAAAAAACAAACACCCTAAATGAAATACCACCACACATCTATTAGAATGGCTAAAATCTTAAAAACAACAGTAACAAATGCTGATGAGAATACAGAGCAACAGGAGTTCTCCTTCACTGCTGGGGGAAATGCAAAATGGTACGACCATTTTAAGAAGACATACTGGCAGTTTCTTACAAAGTTGAACACACTCTTATCACAGGATCCAACAATCACACTCGTAAGTATTTACCCAATTAAGCAGAAAATATATCCACAAAAAACCTACAAACAAATGTTTAATAGCAGCTTTATTTATACTTTCCCAAACCTGAAAGAAACCAAAATATTCTCCAATAAGTTAAAATAAACTGTTGTATATCCGTACAATGGAATATTATTCAGCAACAAAAGGAAATGAGTGGTCAAGCCAAGAAAAGACATGGGGGAACTTTAAATGCACATTGCTAAGTGAAAGAAGCCAATGTGAAAAGGCTACATACTATATGATTCCAACTACATGACATTCTGCAAAAGCCAAAACTATACAAAGAGTAAAAAGGCCAATGGCAGCCAGGGGTGCAGGGGGAGGGGAGGAGGATAAGTACGTAAAGCACAGGTAACTTTTAAAGAGCTGAAACGATTCTGCAGGATACTGTAATGACAGATACAAGACATTACAAATTTGTCAAATCTACAGAACTACAAACACAAAAAATCTGTAAACTGTGGACTTTAGTTAATAATATTGCATTCATATTGGTGCATTAATTATAACAAGTGTACCATGTACCACACTAATGCAAAATGTTAATAGGGGAAACCAGAGGGATGGGTGGGGGTGGAATATGGGAACTCCATTATCTATTCAATTTTTCTTCAAATCTAAAGCTATTCTATAAAATAAAGTCTATTAATTTTTAATGTTAAAAATTACAAAGAAATATGCTACTTCTCAAGTGGATATCTAACACAAATTAAGTATCACAAGTAATAAGTTTTGTATTTTCTGAGTTGTATAAAACTTTCAAAAATAAGGCTGCAGAATTTTCACACCATATAGCTCACTTCTGCAATGCCAACCAAAACTTCCAAAATGAAAAGTAACATGAAAATTCTTCATCAGAGACTTCATGCAATCTCTGGGTCATTAATCCAACCATGTTAGTTCTCAATGATAAATTAAACTTGCTTCAATGATACATTTAAACTTATTAACTCCATATGGAAGTTTTCTTCTTTAAAATTCTCACACAACTGTTAAATCTTTGCAATATCATCTGCATAAAAAAGGTAAAAATTTTAAGATTTTTTCCTACCAATTCAGAAACATTTATCAAATGTCTACTCTGTAGCAAGCTAAATATACTGTAATAACAGTTTCTACCTTGTCAAGAAAATTAATCTGATTTTCCAATGAAAATGTCTTCCAATAAACTTGTTCTGAGGACTGTTAAGTAGTGGGAAAATACAAACTTCAGATGTTACCAAAACAGAAGTACAGATTGTTAGTGATTCACACAAAAACCCCAGAGCTATCTTACCAAGAAGAAATTTAACTTATAAAATTACAAAGTATTTTGATACTTCTGGATTAAATACAAAAGGCACAAACATGTGGCTAAATAAATCAGGGAAAGAAAATATCTTAAACCAGTTTCACAGGCAGCTCCTTACTCCCATCAATAACGCAGAGTAGCTGGGTAGATTCACACAGAAGAAAAGCAATACGACCTTAACAATTCCTAATAATGACAAAGCCTGTAAGTACCAAGTGAGCACTTAAGGTACTTCTGTTTATTACATGGGTATCTTTTCAGACACATGCATAAACAGGAAACACTACTTTTGGCACAAGTCTTGAAGAATATAAAAGTTTGCACATAGGCAGTTCTTTCAAGCACTACAGGGGGAAGTACATTCAGGCTTTCAAAAGAAAGACACTAGGGCGCCTGGGTGGCTCAGTTGGTTGGGCGACTGCCTTCGGCTCAGGTCATGATCCTGGAGTCCCGGGATCGAGTCCCGCATCGGGCTCCCTGCTCGGCAGGGGGTCTGCTTCTCCCTCTGCCCCTCCCCCCTCTCATGTGCTCTCTCTCTCTCATTCTCTCTGTCTCAAATAAATAAATAAAATCTTTAAAAAAAAAAAAAAAAGAAAGAAAGACACTAATAAATCTCCTATTAGAATTTAAAATTTCCATCACCAAGAGACTTGTAGAGTACAAGTAGAAAGTAAAGCAATAACCGTATTATTACAGTACTATAAAAGTGTTAATTACAGTAATATATACACTAACTTATCAGGAAAGTATCTCATTTCACAGACAAGGAAGGACTCCAGAAGCTGTGATTTGTCCACTCTGATGAAGCACACCCTTAAGTATGCTAAGATTCCATTTGTGATAAATTGGAAATCCTAACGTAATAAAAATATTCTAAGCAGATTTAAGCCACTCTGCTCAAACCAACCTGCTCACATTTAACTACATTAGAGCCATTAATTAGATTTATTTAGGTAAAAGCCCAGCAAAAAAAATTTTTTTTTTTATTTTTAAGATTTTTTTATTCAGGGACGCCTGGGTGGCTCAGTCGTTATGCATCTGCCTTCGGCTCAGGTCATGATCCCAGGGTCCTGGGATAGAGTCCCGCATCAGGCTCCCTGCTCAGTGGGAAGCCTGCTTCTCCCTCTCACACTCCCCCCGCTTGTGTTTCCTCTCTTGCTGTCTCTATCAAATAAATAAAATCTTTAAAAAAAAAAAAAAAAGATTTTATTTATTCATTTGAGAGAGAGAGACAGACAGAGATAACAACAGAGAGCATGAGCAGGGAGGAGAGGGAGAAGCAGGCTCCCCGCTGAGCAGGGAACCTGACGCAGGGCTCGATCCTAGGACCCTGAGATCAGGACCTGAGTCAAAGGCAAACGCTTAACTGACTGAGCCACCCAGGGGCCCCCAACCAAAAAATTCTTTTAAGTCTTATACTACATTTTATTTATTTTTTTTTAGATTTATTTATTTATTTGTTTGACAGAGAGAGACACAGCGAGGGAGGGAACACAAGCAGGGGGAGTGGGGGAGGGAGAATCAGGCTTCCCACTGAGCAGGGAGCCCGATGCAGGGCTCGATCTCAGGACCCTGGGATCATGACCTGAGCCGAAGGCAGACGCTTAACGACTGAGCCACCCAGGTGCCCCTACATTTTTTTTTTTTTAAAGATTTTGTTTGTTTATTTATTTGACAGAGAGAGAGAAACAGCATGAGAGGGGATAGGGTCAGAGGGAGAAGCAGGCTCCCCGCTGAGCCGGGAGCCCGATGCAGGACTTGATCCCAGGACTCCGGGATCATGACCTGAGCTGAAGGCAGTCGCTTAACCAACTGAGCCACCCAGGCACCCCATTTTTTTTTTTTTAAAGATTTTATTCACTTATATGTCAGAGAGAGAGAGAGCACAAGCAGGGGGAGTGGCATGCAGAGAGAGGAGCAGGCTCCCCGCTGAGCCAGGAGCCCAATGTGGGACTTGATCCCAGGACCCTGCAATCATGACCTGAGCCAAAGGTAGACGCCTAACCGACTGAGCCACCCAGACATCCCTAACATTTTAAATAGGAAAAAAAAAAATTTATAAAGAACTTTCTAATCACAACATTCTTATAAAATATAACCAATCAATGAAAAGCAACAGCAACATAATATTCAAAAATAAGGTAATCTCAAGTTCAAGGACACTGAATAGGTGCAATGACTTGGCATCTAGCACACACTCCCTAACCCAGCATAGCCCAAAATGAACTTGCATCCTTCCAAATCATCTAATATTTGTTTTTCCCTATATTTAGGTTTTGATACTTGTAATCTGCCTCAACTCTTTTCAGCAACCATACCATTTACCAAAAATCTTAAACCATTTTTTTAACCAGAATATTTTATTGGATTTCATCTTACAGTTCATATTCATTAAAAAAAATGAGGCATATCACTTGCCCAAAAAGGATTTATTCAGTGTTTCCCTAAATGCCTTGAATTGGAATCTAGATTAAGAAAATCTGGTCTGCAGGACGCCTGGGTGGCTCAGTCGGTTAAGCATCTACCTCCGGCTCAGGTCATGATTCCAGGGTCCTCGGATCGAGTCCCACATCGGGCTCCCTGCTTGGCAGGGAGCCTACTTCTCCCTCTCCCTGCTGCTCCTCCCTGCTAGTGTTCTCTATCTCTCTGTGTGTCAAATAAATAAATAAAATCTTTAAAAAAAAAAAAAAAGAAAATCTGGTTTGGGATGCCTGGGTGGCTCAGTAGGTTGAGCATCTGACTCTTGATTTCAGCTCAGGTCATGGGCTCAGGGTCATGAGATCCAGCCCCGCATCAGGCTCTGCACTCTTTGGGGGAGTCAGCTTGAGATTCTTTCCCTCTCCCTCTGCCTCTCCCCCTGCTCACGTGCACCTGTGTGCATACATGTGTGCACGCATGCTCTCTCCTCTTCCTCTCTCTCTCTCTCAAATAAGTAAATAATAGGTTAGCACCACCCATTAACTGATCGAATTATACTATATATGATGTGTCTTACATACAATTAATCCCAAATAACTTTTACCCCTTTTGTCACCCAATTATTCTCATTCACCATTTTGAACCTAGGGAAACAAACTGCTTAAATTATTTTAAACTAGATCCTACCATTAACAGAAGGAAAGAACAAACATTTACTAGAATCCTAGGCTGCACAGCATTTAATTATCCATGTATAAGACATCTAAAGTTTAGATAGGTTAGAATAACATGCTCAATGTTTCACAATTGAAGGAATAGAGATTAATTAGAACTCAGAATAGCATGAATTCCAAGCTCATGTGTCTTGTACTATCCTTCTCCCCAAATTTAAACTGTATTAATCACTGTGATTGTATAAATTTTGATTCTAAAATTACCCAATAGCAACAAATTTGCAATTTTGGGGGGAGGAGGAGCGCACAGGTAGAAAACAGGTACCCAACAACTACCTAAAACTACGTTTTTCCAATACATAACCAAGGGATATTAGACATATAGTCTCGTTTCCTATTCTTCATAATTCGGAATCTTGGTTCTAGAAAACCATTAGTGGTGACAAGATCCTGCCAGAATCAGAACCCCCATCTTCCTACTCCATGCTCAATGTACCCTCCTTATCACTCCACTTGTCACAGAGCAGTAGCTATCCAACTACGGTTCCCAGAGCAGCAGAGAACTGAGATAGGCAAATTCTTGAACCCTATGCTAGTACAGTAAACTCTGAAGATGGGGTCCAAGCAATCCGTGATTTAAGCTTTCAGGTGATTCTGGTGTGCTCTAAAGTTTGAAAACCACTGCTTTCAAGAAACCCTGACTTTTTAGGATTGCCCTAGGACAAATGCTCCTTAAAAAAGGAGTTAATCATACTCCTAAAAAGAGAAAACTGACTTACTCCTCCTTTTTTATTGTCTAGTCTAGCAGTTCTTCTCAAATGTTAGGGAGCAGAATCACCTGGGTGGGAGGGGCTAAATTCCTGGGCCCTACCCCCAGAGATTACAATTCTACAGGCCTGGGGGTAGAGGCCTTGAATTTGCACTTTTAATATTGTCCAGATGATACAAATACTGCAGGAAAGCAGACTACACTTTTGAGTAGCAGTGGACTAAAGGCAAACCCTCAAACAGATCTCACAGATCCCAATGTGAAGAACACTTCCATCCTTCCTTTCTCATCCTTCCTGCTTGCCCACTGAGATTCTCATCTTTCCCGTGACTATTTTTGAAAGTCAAAACCAATTTTGTCAATTCAATTTGTAAAGGAGCAAAATTTGCCATTCCAAAATGTGTCTTTTTGGCATGTGGATTATTTTAGGCTACTTCCAAGAAAGAGAAGGCTCAAGAAGAACCTCTGACCTTCCCCCTAACTGCCTAGAATTTAGACAGAAGACCTATTCCAGGAAGGGAGCTATCACCAGAGATAACTACAGTATAATATGAAGTAGATGTGGTAGACAAGGACGCATTTAGCAACAACTATTTGTTAAAATTCAGCTGCTCTATGTCCTATTGTCTCTGTATGGCCAGCAAACATCTACTCCATCTCATCTTCCTGTGAATTGTCTTCCTTCCCTTTGAAGTCCTTGACCCCAGCCCCTTCTCCCTAGCTCTGAATGGCATATAAGCCTCAACTGCCTGACTACCTGTGGGCCTCATATTCTTATGGAGACCCCTTACACACATAATTAAATTGATTTTCTCCTGTTAATCTGTCTCATGTCAATTTAATTCTTGGACCAATCTAAAAGACCCCTGAAGAGGAGAGGTAAATTTTCCTCCCCAACAATTCCCATTTCTCAAAATATACCAATCAGGTTAAGTTAGAGTTGAGATGTAATTTATTATCTTCAGAACAAAATACCAAATAAAGCCTTCAAAAGGGTGTATATGAAATTTTAGTATGGTTCAAGTAAATATGTTGTGTGACCACAAGAAAAAAGTATCCTATGACATACCACGAAGAACACCTGAATTGAGAAGGCCTGAATTCTACCAGGTCTGCACATAATGTGAACTTAGGAGAAATTTGAGGAAACAGTTTGACAATTTGTCTTTTAGCCACTTTTTATATAGACTTCTGTGAAAATTCCACCACTACATTCCCATAACAGCAATACCCAGATATCTAAAAACATGCATAAGTGCAAAAAGAAGTATGTTTATAATTTCATTTATTCATTCAACAAACTTTTACTAAATACCTACTATAAGCAAATCAGGACCTCAGAGACACAAGATGCCCTTATTAGTCCATGTCCTGCCCTACCAACATCCCCCAGTATCATTAGTTTTTAATATTTCCCGAATTTGTCCACTTCATCCTAACCCCATTACTACTGCCCTTTAATGGTTTAGGTAGTACATTTTCCCTGGATTACTCCAAAAGCCTACCTTTATTCTTCACTTAATCCTCAGCTGAATCAGGGCAATCTTTCCATGGCTATAAAATTCAAATTCCTTTCTCAGCTCATTTCTAAAGACCTCTTCTTGTACCTAATGGTCCACCCACACTAAAGAATTTAACATTCCCCAGAGAACACCCAACTGCACCAAGTCCTGTTGCAGAAGCCACTCTTGGTCAGAATGCTATTCTACTGACGTACCCACCTCCAATTTATACCTTATAATAACACTCTTCCTCTTGAAAGCTTACCCAGATGCTTCCACTTTGTCTCTTCCAGCCCACTCTCCCAATCCCAAATTAGGTTATACATTCCTCCAATGAGCCCAATAACACCTTTGAACATCCCTACTGCGCTTACCACCTGGTAAATGCCTCTCTTCTTGCTCTTCCCCCTCTTGAAGACAGAGCCCGAGTCTCTGCATTGTTTTAGCCACAGTACCTAATAGATAGCAGGCACACAAAATTTTGATTAAATAAATGAGGAGAGTAAAGATACAGGTGAATATGCAGGATGCTCAGAGACCTTGGCAGAATCATTCCCCATAAAGAAATAGAAACATCTGAAAGTTACTTACTAATATATAAGAAGGTTTTACATAAAACCTCGTAACATTTGAGAAATTCTCTGAAGAAGATATTCTACTACTATACCTAAGACTATCTTTTTGGTTACAAGCACAAATGAAAATAAAGTGAAACAGTACTGAAAAACAAGAATAAGCCTGCCATCGGGGTGCCTGGGTGGCTCAGTTGTTAAGCGGCTGCCTTCGGCTCAGGTCATGATCCCAGGGTCCTGGGATCAAGCCCTACATTGGGCTCCCTGCTCAGCGGGAAGCCTGCTTCTCCCTCTCACACTCCCCCTGCTTGTGTTCCCTCTCTCACTGTGCCTCTCTCTGTCAAATAAAATCTTTAAAAAAAAAAAAAAAGAATAAGCCTGCCATCAAATAATTTGTGGTATGGATATAAATCTCTTGGACTCAGTAAGTTAAAATATAATTAGGGGCTCCATCAGTTAAGCATCCGACTCTTGATATCAGCTCAGATCATGATCTGCAGGTGGTCATGAGATGGAGCCCCGAGTTGGCTCCACGCTAGGAGTGGATCCTGCTCAAGATTCTCTGTTTCTCCCTCTCCCTTTGCCCCTCCCCCTGCTCGCACTCTCTCTCACTCCCTCTTAAAAAGAAAAAAAAAAAAAAAGGTTAAAATATAATTAAAGATGCCAACACAGCTACTACAGTTTTCTGGAATTTTAAAACATACACACACACTTATGACTTAATGTCATGCTATAAAACACCAAATGCCTTTGGTTTTCTGTTCCAGGAATGATGTTTGGAATTCTGCCAAACACAAAAAAGAAAACCTAAGGCTCCTCCATGCTTTGCAATATGTGAGGAAACCAGGCTGCCAGAAAAGATGAAATCATGTACAATATGGTAGAGAAACCAGTCATAAAAGACACATTTCAAATACGTAGAAAATGAGAAGACAGTAAAGATTACAAACTTTGGATACAGAAAGACTGTCTATCCAGCTGAGAG
Organism: Halichoerus grypus; assembly: GCF_964656455.1. Taxonomy (NCBI): domain Eukaryota; kingdom Metazoa; phylum Chordata; class Mammalia; order Carnivora; family Phocidae; genus Halichoerus; species Halichoerus grypus. The sequence goes on along the minus strand of NC_135721.1, from coordinate 125,907,361 downwards.
CCTCATCCTAAAACAGACATAAAAAATACTTTGGCGGGGGGGAGGGGGGGCTGGATGGCTCAGTTGGTTAAGCATCTGCCTTAGGCTCAGGTCATGATCCCAGGGTCCTGGGATCCAGCCCCATGTCAGGCTCCCTGCAGGGAGCCCGCTTCTGCTGCTCCTCCTGCTTATACTCTCTCTACCATTCTCTGTGTCAAATAAGTAAATAAAATTATTTTTAAAAAAAATACTTTATGGGGTTGTTGTGAGAATTAGGAGAGAATTACATAAAGCACTTAAAATACTCAGATCCTTATTAGGATCCTTACATGTATCAAGTGATTTAAACAGTAACTATTCATACTACTGCTTTATAATAGAAGAAATCTCAGAAAGCAAGAGCCAGGTAACAAAAGTTACATTCCTCTTACAGTTCCTCACTTCCTTAGCTTCTTTTCTAATGAATACTTACTTCTTCTAAACTCTGCCCCAAAAAAATTTTTTACAAAAATGAGTTATTATAATTACTAGCTAAATCAACCAAGTTTACGTTTAGTAGAGCAAAAAATTTGCTAACAAAACAAGTATTTAGGGGCACCTGGTGGCTCAGTCGTTAAGCATCTGCCTTCGGCTCAGGTCATGATCCCAGGGTCCTGGGATCGAGCCCTGCATCGGGCTCCCTGCTCGGCGGGAAGCCTGCTTCTCCCTCTCCCACTCCCCCTGCTTGTGTTCCCTCTCTCTCGTTGTCTTTCTCTCTGTCAAATAAATAAAATAAAATCTTAAAAAAAAAAACATTTAAAAAAAGTATTTAGTATTTTCATAATGCTCTATCCAAGTCATTTCAAAGGTATAAAGGATACCTAAAAATCACATGTTTAAACATTACACACATAAAAATTCTAAAATCTGGGCGCCTGGGTGGCTCAGATGGTTAAGCGTCTGTCTTCAGCTCAGGTTATGATCCTAGGGTCCTGGGATGGAGCCCCACATCGGGCTCCCTGCTCAGAGGGGAGCCTGCTTCTCCCTCTCCTCCTGCTCCCCCTGCTTGTGCTCTCTCGCTCTCTCTGTCAAATAAGTAAATAAAATCTTTTTTAAAAAATTCTAAAATCCTGGGGTGCCTGGGTGGCTCAGTCGTTAAGCGTCTGCCTTCAGCTCAGGTCATGATCCCAGGGTCCTGGGATCGAGCCCCGCATTGGGCTCCCTGCTCAACGGGAAGCCTGCTTCTCCCTCTCCGACTCCCCCTGCTTGTGTTCCCTCTCTCGCTGTGTGTCTCTCTCTGTCAAATAAATAAATAAAACCTAAAAAAAAAATTCTAAAATCCTTAAAATATGTAAGACAAAATATGACCTATGTCATGGATTCAACTACAACCTCCAAAATTCGTATGTTGAAGCCCGAACCCTCAGTATCTCAGAATGTGACTGTATCTGGCAATAGAGACTTTTATTGTTTGTTTTTTAAGTAGGATACATGCCTAGCATGGAGCCCATCACGGGGCTTGAACTCATAACCCCAAGGATCAAGAGTCGTATGCTCTACTAACTGAGCCAAACAGGCACCTCTGGAAATGGGGTCTTTAAAGAGGCGATTAAGATAAAAAGAGATCATTTGTGTCTTATATGACTGGTGTCCTTACAAGAGGAGGGAATTTGGACACAGACATGAACATATACACAGAAGTCAGCAGCCATCTACAAGCCAAGGAGAAAGGCCTCAGAAAAAAAAAAAAAAACAATCCTGGGCGCCTGGGTGGCTCAGTCAGTTAAGTATCTGCCTTCAGCTCATTTCATGATCTCAGGGTCCTGGAATCAAGCACCGGGTCAGGCTCCCTGCTCAGTGGGGAGTCTGCTTCTCCCTCTGCCTCTGCCCGCCCCCCACCCCCCTGCATGCTCTCATCCTCTCTCAAATAAATAAAATGAAGAAGGAGGAGGAGGAGAAGAAGAAATCAATCCTGCAGATACCGTGATCCTGGACTTCTAGCCTCCAGAACTGTAAGAAAATAATTTCTCCTTTCTAGCACCTGACCTGTGGTACCTTGTTAGGACAGCCCTAGCAAACTAATACAGCCTACTCTTCCTAAAACTAGACTTAAGTTTATAGATTGGCAGTATATTTCTACTTGCAGTCACTGGTTCCTCAAGCTAATCTCAACACCACTTAGAATTAGACACACTTCCAGGGCACCTGACTGGCTCAGTTGGTAGAGCATGCGACTCTTGAGCTCAGAGTTGTGGGTTTGAACCCCACACTGGGTGTAGAAATTACTTAAAAAATAAAAAACCTGGGCGCCTGGGTGGCTCAGTCATTAAGCATCTGCCTTAGGCTCAGGTCATGATCCCAGGGTCTGGGATCGAGCCCCGCATCGGGCTCCCTGCTCAGCGGGAAGCCTGCTTCTCCCTCTCCCACTCCCTCTGCTTGTGTTCCTCTCTCACTGTGTCTCTGTCAAATAAATAAATAAAATCTTTAAATAAATAAAATAAATAAAAATAAAATAAAAAACCTTTTAAAAAAGAAACAGACACATTTCCAAAGTCAAAAAATCAAATACCTAAATCCAGAATCAGGAATTACATATCATGCACACTTTTTTTTTTTTAAAGATTTTATTTATTTATTTGACAGAGAGAGACATAGCGAGAGAAGGAACACAAGCAGGGAGAGTGGGAGAGGGAGAAGCAGGCTTCCTGCAGAGCAGGGAGCCCGATGCGGGGCTCGATCCCAGGACCCTGGGATCATGACCTGAGCCGAAGGCAGACGCTTAACGACTGAGCCACCCAGGCGCCCCCCATGCACACTTTTTTTTAATAAAGTACATTATTTACACTATTTGGGCTATGGCTGATCTAAAGCATTATTAACATGTATTATATTAATCACTTTTTTGAAGGAAAATATGCATGTTCTGAATTTTTATGTGTACCTGTTAAAGACAGTCCTCTCAACATGAGCAATATTAGAGACACTGTTTTTGGGCAGAAGAAACAAACTTTGGATTCAAAGAAATGGCAATTTAAACCCCACTGGTGCCATTTGCCAGTTATGTGGCCTTAAGGAAGTTATTCACTTCTCTGACGCTCAAATTCCTCAACTGTAAATGAGGATGAAATAATATTTTACCAGATTATTAGGATTAGAGAGACCTATATTAAGCACCTGGCACAATCCCTAACACAAAAAGGGTACTCAATAAATAGGAGCTATGAGGGGCGCCTGGGTGGCTCAGTTGGTTAAGTGACTGCCTTCGGCTCAGGTCATGATCCTGGAGTCCTGGGATCGAGTCCCGCGTCAGGATCCCTGCTCGGCGGGGAGTCTGCTTCTCCTTCTGACCCTCCCCCCTCTCATGCTCTCTCTCATTCTCTCTCTCAAATAAATAAAATATTAAAAATAAATAAATAAATAAATAGGAGCTATGATAAAATCATCATCCAAAGAAAATATGCATGAAAAGTAGGTATCACTGTTAACGGGACTATCAATTTTTTTTTTTTTAGATTTATTTATTTATTTATTTATTTGACAGAGAGACAGCGAAGAGAAGGAACACAAGCAGGGGGAGTTGGAGAGGGAGAAGCAGGCTTCCCGCAGAGCAGGGAGCCGATGCGGGGCTCGATCCCAGGACCCTGGGATCATGACCTGAGCTGAAGGCAGACACTCAACAACTGAGCCACCCAGGCACCCCAGGACTATGAACTTTTACACCTTTCTGGAAGGCAATTTTGAAATACCTATCCAAACATTTCTGACCCAGAAATTTAAGTTAGAGAAATCTATTCTTTGGAAATACTTGCACAAGTGGGTAAAAGTGGAAGAAAAAGGATATTTTTTTTGTGACACTGTTTTACCAGGCAATCAACAGAGGTCTGGTTTAACGTTAGACTATACTAGAACCATATTTGTCATTTTTTAAATGAAGTAGATCTCTACATACTGACTAAAACATGGGAGAATAAGCACAATATGACCCAACAAAGTAAAACCTATGTGTTTATATATGCATGGAAGAGAGTATGAAAAGATCTAATACCAAATCACAAATAGCTTTCACTTTTTGCTCACATATCCTCTAAACTACAAACTTCTTTAAAACTCAAAATATTAATTTTTTCCTACTAAAAAAAGAAACAGGGATGTGTGCCATTGTTTCAGACTAATGCATTCCTGTATGGAATGGGATGTGTTAAGGAAAACTTCAAAGAAAAATATATTACACATTAACCCTCCCTCCTTATTGAAAAAGTCTAGAATCTATATTAATCCCATGTTCAAGACAGTCAATACCAACTTCTATTTGTATTTTTCAGTTTCTATTTCTACAGTCAATTCTAACTTTGTGGAGTTGGTCACAAAACATTTTAAAAACTGCTAATTACTTGCCACATAACCAAGTCACGCTCTCAAACTCTTCCTCCCTCCTTTCAAAATTATCTAGTTAAATACGCACCTAGAACACAAAATCACTTTAATGGTACCTAAGGAAAAACAAAATAGACAAATTAGTTGTGAAGATTCAGCATTTTAGAATAGTATGAACTGCAATACTCCCCTGTTTCAGACAATAATCCAATGTTAACACACAGAACAATACTGAAACTGGAATCATGGAAAGTCACAATGAAAATGGAACCACCTTGTTTTATACAGATGAAGAAAATGAAGTACAAAAAGTTTCCTGACCAAGTTCACACAGTAAGAAAGAAGATCAATGCAGGGCCCTGACTTCCCAGTCTAATATTCTTTTTTCTAGATCACACTGCCTCACATCTTAGCTTACAGTTTTAAATAAATTCCTTTTTCCAAATAAATTAGCAAAAATAGCATCAGATAACATACTTGGTTTCATAAATATGCATAAATGAAACAAACGTTTGCTGGCATATACTACCTGGCATATTTGCAATACTATCTATAGAGCTCTGCATTCATTGAAATTTCAAGCATGTAAAGTATCTTGATCAGACATCACAAAGGTGTCTGCTCTGCAGAAGCAGAGATGAAATGCTTTATGAGAACCAATTCATCTAATTCCCCTGGAGGTAGGGCAACTAGTTAGATACTAATTAGCTGAAAGACCAAATTTTCTAGCCATATACGTTCGAATAGTAATTTTTGTTTGTTTCAATGGCACTTTCCTTTTCAGAGTAATGTTTCTCATCTCTGATTTCAAAGTCACCTTCCAGCCTAATCGAGGCACATAGCTCTGACTCTTCTCTCCTCAGAACAAGATTCATAAGAAAATAAATAATGCATGGAGGCATTTCTTTTACTATTTTCCTTCACTGAAACCCAGTTTGATAACAATATAAGAAAATCTTTGATGGTAGAACATCTCTATTAAACCAAAAGATAAAAATCCAGAAAGTAAGGACAAGGAAAACTAACAGCTATATGAGACAAAGAGTACATGAAATAGAAGCCAGGTAGACAATAGAGCTCTGAAATTTAGTTTGGGGAAAATAAAATGATCATCTAAAATGAACAAAAGCTGATGCAACTGGCAACTAAATATACCAAGCTAAGTTTACCAAAAAAAAAAAAAAAAAGGAATGTTAAAGGAATCTCTGCCCGTGTCTCATATCAAAAACACAAAACAAATACTGAGGCAGGTATGTTCAGACATACTCAAACATAAATGCAATAAAACAAAGTTGTGCTAAAACAAAATCACAAATGGGATAAAATCAAGTTATTATAATAAATGGCTATGGATAATTTCTAGATACATCATTAGCCTTATCGGGAAGGTTAAAATTCAATAGTCAAAGAAAATATAGTTTACCAATACTGTCAACACAAAATACTGTTTACAAGTATAATTTTGCTAGATCTGACTGAACAGTGCAATGTGGAAATTAACTTCATTTTGTCCACTGAATGTGGATATTCTTCTTTAACAAAATCCAAGTATTCCCGGCTATGAGTGATGAGTGACCTTGAGGCAGCACTTGGAAGGCAGTCACCATGGCAACACTACCACAAAAGTGCCTCATCCTCAGCAAAAGGACCAACCTGGTGCACGCGGATTTAAAAACCTAGGGAGACAGAGCTTCCTTCAAGCCAAAAAAATTAGTTTAAAAAAATGTTTATATTAACCTTATTTTAGCCTTCCTATTTATTCTTTGTGAAGGAGGGGCACTTATGTTATCTTAATGATGAAGTATTAAGCCATGCAAAAATGATTCTTTTGTTTTTTCCTTTATTTGTTTCCTATATGGGCAAAATCAATTACTAAGATATGAATAATTTTTAATTTTTAAAAATGAACGTTTAAAATTTTTAACACAATCACCACTATTCTAATCTTCTTTAATCACTGTCCAAAAAATTCATTTTAGTAAGAATATTTATTTTCCAGCCTGTGCTTTGATAAAGAACACACAAGGGAGAAAAGGGCTGACTTATAATTACAAATATAAAATATGGATTTGTAAAACCAAGAAATAAAATAAAATATGGATTTGTAATGCTGCTTATACACCCTAAAGAGCCAGCTGCTTGTTTGCCAAGAAGGGGGTGGGAGAAGAGAAGTAGTTAGTACACAGCGTCTTTACATTTGGTGTTTTTATAAAGTTATGCGTCTTTTGCTTCAGACATAGATGAAGTATTTTTGCCTAGGGAATCTACCCTGTGAAAGCCAGGAATGTAACTCTTTAGTCATTTTATCACCAATACAGTCAACACAGCGCCTGACATCAAGTGAGCGCCAAGGGACTTCAGATGTTTTGCTCATCTACCAAAAGAATCTTGAAAAACTACATACCCCAGAACATTTGTACGTTGACATTTAAATTTTCATCAACTTAACTAGTTACAAAGCAATTCTTTGCAAGATGTTGTTATTAATATTTTTAATAAACTGTTACATCACTCAAGTATTCAAAGGAAACTGGATTATGATCATTCCTCACTAACAGCCAGAAATTTTATAACTGTTCCTTTCTCCTGGAATATGAATTTCCATTACTCTTCATCCACAGTACTTGATAATAATGGAATATTATTTTATGCCTGAAAGTATTTTATTGATCATCCAATCTCTACAACAAAAGGGTATGTAAGCTGAAATAATAATGAAAGTCCATCTAATCACAGTTTCTAAGTGTTGAAAACACATTTTATTCTGCATTATTACTACAATCGTTATTAGGATGGAACTGTTCAAAATATAAGTGTAGGGGCGCCTGGGTGGCTCAGTTGGTGAAGCATCTGCCTTCGGCTTAGGTCATGATCCCGGGGTCCTGGGATCGAGCCCCATGTGGGGCTCCCTGCTCAGCGGGGAGTCTGCTTCTCCCTCTGCCTCTGCTCCTTTCCCCTGCTTGTGCACTCTCTCATTCTGTCTCTAATAAAAAAAAAAAAAAAATCTTTAAAAAAAAAAAAAACAAAATATAAGTGTATTACAAGTTTTGGTAAAATACACTTAAAAGTACATTTTTCATTATAAGTGAACCTGTTAAGATACATGGGCAGGGGTTCCTCTCCCGGACCCCAAGCCCCATGCCTACAGGTATCTAAGTAATAATGCTAAAATGCCACAGTGTTCATTAATTTATACACTTTTATTTGTAAGTTATAAATAAGACTTTGCTGACGTAAGTAGATAATTAAGTGGAAGGAGTTATGTGAAAGCAACGACACTCAATTCTTTCAATGCACTCTTAGTTTCATGACAAAAATCTCAGTGAACTATCATCAAAAATCATTTTTTCATTATCTCTCAGAGAGCAATTTGATTAACTCTCCCTTCAATTTTGATGAAAACACACTCAGAAGCACCTGGCCAACAGACCATTTGTTACGGAGTCATTCACTTTTTAAACCCTGACACACATTTGTAATTGTCCACGTGTTGTTTCAAATGCCAATTTTTTTTAAACACCCAGTATCAAGGCAACACAGTAAGAATTATTCCTTTCTTTTGGCAGTTAAAAGAGCAACTGTGAAAGGATACTCTGCAAAGCTTTCTCAGCCAGGCCAACTTAAGGGTTTAAGAGAACAAAAGTTGGGGCGCCTGGCTGGCTCAGCATGCAACTCTTGATCTTGGGATAAATTCGAGCCCCAGGTTGGGCACAGAGATTATTTAAAAATAAAATCTTAACAAGCAAACAAAAAAAGACAGTTAAAAATAAAAATTTTTTTTTAAAGATTTTATTTATTTTTCAACAGAGAGACAGACAGCAAGAGAGGGAACACAAGCAGGGGGGAGTGGGAGGAGGAGTGGGAGAGGGAGAAGCAGGCTTCCCGCTGAGCAGGGAGCCCGATGCAGAACTCAATCCCAGGACCCAGGGACCATGACCTGAGCCTAAGGCAGACGCTCAACGACTGGGCCACCCAGGCGCCCAAAAAATTTTTTTAAATAAAAGAACAAAAGTTTACAAATCCAGAAAATAATTCTCTTTAAGTGATTTGTGTCAAAGCCTCCAAATCCAACTGCCAATTTATAGAAAATACAGAGGACAGAAGAATGTGCTAAATGACACCACTCGGGTGCAAAATCCAGACCACAGAAAATTTTGCAGAACACAAAACCATTTTTTCCAACAAATAAACCACAAGGTAAAAAAAGAAAAGCAGTAAGAACTTAAGAAACAGAAAAGATGTAACAGCAAACTGCAATATGTACATCTGACTCAAACAAACTAGGGGCACCTCGGTGGCTTAGTTGGTTGGGCAACTGCCTTTGGCTCAGGTTGTGATCCTGGAGTCCTGGGATCGAGTCCCGCATTGGGCTCCTTGCTCAGCAAAGAGTCTGCTTCTCCCTCTGACCCTCCACCCTCTCATGCTCTCTCTCTCGATCTCATTCTCTCTCTCAAATAAATAAATAAATAAATAAAATCTCAAACTATAAAACAGTTTCAAGGAATTGAAAATTCAAATATAGGAGCACCTGGGTGGCTCAGTCGTTAAGCGTCTGCCTTCGGCTCAGGTCATGATCCCAGGGTCCTGGGATCGAGCCCCACATCGGGCTCCCTGCTCCGCGGGAAGCCTGCTTCTCCCTCTCCCACTCCCCCTGCTTGTATTCCCTCTCTCGCTGTGTCTCTCTCTGTCAAATAAATAAATAAAATCTTTAAAAAAAAAAAAAAGAAAGAAAGAAAATTCAAATATACCTGGATATAACATCAAGGAATTTAAGGTGAGATAATGTGGATTTTGTTTTGATTTGAACAGTGTAGTTGTTTTTTTTTTTAAGATTTTATTTATTTATTTGACAGAGAGACAGCGAGAGAAGGAACACAAGCAGAGGGAGTGGGAGAGGGAGAAGCAGGCTTCCCGCCAAGCAGGGAGCCCGATGTGGGGCTCAATCCCAGGACCTGGGATCATGACCTCAGCCGAAGGCAGATACTTAACGACTGAGCCACCCAGGTGCCCTAAACGGTGTAGTTTGAAGATACTAGGGGCGCCTGGGTGGCTCAGTCAGTTGAGCCAACTCGTGGTTTCAGCACAGGTCATGATCTCAGGGTCTTGAGATGGAGCCCTGCACGAGGCTCTGTGCTCAACAGCGAGTCTGCTTGAGATTCTCTCTCTTCCTCTCCCTCTGCCCCACCCCCCACACATGCCACTCTCTCTCTAAAATAAGTGAATAAATAAATAAACAAACAATCTTACTAACACACTTATAGATAGAATAGTTATCTGGGACTTGCTTCAAGATAATATGGGAAATCTGATAAAAAGTAAGACTGGCCATGACTTAGTAATTTCTGAAACGTGAAAGATAGTTTCATGAGAACGCACTACAGTATTCTAGTTTTTTGTTTGAAATTTCATAATGAAAGATTTTTAAAACTGTGCTCATATACCCCTTAAGCAAGCCTTCACAGACCCTACTCCCCCTCCCCCTGCTTGTGTTCCCTCTCTCGCTGTGTCTCTGTCAAGTAAATAAATAAAATATCAAAAAAAAATTTGAGAGAGAGAGAGCTGTGCACTCGAGCAGGGAGAAGCAGACTCCCTGCTGAGCAAGGAGCCCAACACAGTGCTTGATCCCAGGACCCCTTGAGATCATGACCTGAGCCGAAGGCAGACACTTAAATGACTGAGCCACCCAAGCACACCACATCAAAACAATCTTAAAGTCAAATTTCAAAAACAGAAAAATATATTTTATTTATAATCAGCCAGAATTATTAAAATTAAAATGCAAATCTGAAAATTCCAAAAACTGCAATTTACAGTATTTCCAACTATAACTGCAGCATGAAGAAAAACTGTCCCATCACTTTAAATGGTCTCCTGACTTAATAAAATGCTTAAAAAGGAAAAAGGTATGTTTCCCCTATACAAAAGGAAAGAATTCAGAGACAAGATACAGAATGACTTAGAAAAGTTACCTTATACTACATGACCAAAAACCTACCTGCTTATCTCTATTTTAACATGAAAACACATTTATCGACTCACAGCTTAAGTGTTTTAAAACTCACACACAACCTTGGGTGCCTAGGTGGCTCAGCTGGTTAACCAAGTGAGGGTACGGATATCAAGAAGTGTATGAGGGAGGGGCACATGAGTGTCTCAGTCGGTTAAGCGTCTGCCTTTGGCTCAGGTCATGATCCCAGGGTCCTGGGATCGAGTCCCTCATCAGGCTCCCTGCTCAGCAGGGAGTCTGCTTCTCCCTCTGCCCCTTCCCCCCACTCGTGCTTGTGTGCTCTCTCTTGTGTGAGCAAAAATAAATAAATTAAATCTTAAAAAAATTTTATACACAACTGGGTATTACACGAAAACAATGAATCATGGAACACTACATCAAAAACTAATGATGTACTGTATAGTGACTAACATTAATAAAACAAAAAAAATTTTTTTTTAATTTATATACAACCTTATTTTTAAAACACATTTAACCTTTTAAGGGAAACAAACTGAAAAGGGGATCTAGTAGGGGTGCCTGGGTGGCTCAGTCATTGGGCATCTGCCTTCGGCTTGGGTCATGGTCCCAGGGTCCTGGGATCGAGCCCTGCATGGGGCTCCCTGCCCCAGGGCAGGGGGGACGGGGAGCCTGCTTCTCCCTTGCTCACTCCCCCTGCTTGTGTTCCCCCTGTCTCTCTCTCTAATAAATAAAATCTTTAAAAAAAAAGAAAAAGGGATCTAGTAGACATGCTCTGCAATCAGGAGGCATTAAATATATTATTGACTATCATAGCTAAAATTACAGAAATATTTAAATCATTCACAGCCAAAAATAATTTATTTTTCACTTCAGGACACACTTTTATAAAACAAGAGGACTTCATCTCCTGGACTTTTTACTACAAATAAACTCCCTAATAAGCTTTTTCCAATTAAAAGGGGGGGGGCAGATGGGAATTTTTAAAGCACAAAGCTAACTATGCAAGTCTTGGTCTTGTTTAGTTAAGGAGGTACTGAGAAATCTATGCTTTACATGCCTAATTAGAAACTAACATCTTGGGCGCCTGGGTGGCTCAGTTGGTTAAGCGACTGCCTTCGGCTCAGGTCATGATCCTGGAGTCCCTGGATCGAGTCCTGCATCGGGCTCCCTGCTCGGCAGGGAGTCTGCTTCTCCCTCTGACCCTCCCCCCTCTCATGTACTCATTCTCTCTCTCTCTCAAATAAAGAAATAAAATCTTTAAAAAAAAAAAAAAAAAAGAAACTAACATCTTATCAGCAGAGGATCAATTTAAAGGATAGTGGAAATTAGAAAAGAAACAAAAATGTTGCAAGCGTAGTAGGAACTATAAAAATTGTATGGATTTCAACTTACTAACCTGGAAAGATGTCCATCACATAAGATGGAATAATAAAAGATTACAGAACAGGATGCAAAAATCCCTTCTTTCTAACGTACGCTATAGTCTATATAGAAAAACGTAGAAAGAGGCATACAAAAATATTAGTACTTGCTATCTCTAAATATACTTTTTTGTACTGAATTTCTTAAATGTGCATCATTTTAATAAACAGTACTTTTTATAAAATCAGAAAACATCACTTTTTTAATTGCGTTTAAATAAACTATGTATAAAATACACATGCAAATGAAACTGGATGAAAGGCATTTGACCCTCTTTCAAAAAATAAGCTCCTATATTATTAAAACTATTTTAAAACAAAAATTTTAAATATATATGTACAGGAGGCAAAGACACACAGTACTAATTCTTGCCTAAATTAACAATGCATTAGGGGGAAGTTATGATGGGGCTTCTTTCATTACACTTTTTTTTTTTTTAAAGATTTTATTTATTTATTTGACAGAGAGACAGCGAAAAAGGGAACACAAGCAGGGGGAGGGGGAGTGGGAGAGGGAGAAGCAGGCTTCTCACAGAAGCAGGGAGTCCGATGGGGGCTCGATTCCAGGACCTGGGATCATGACCTCAGCCGAAGGCAGATGCTTAACGACTGAGGCACACAGGTGCCCCCTTTCATTACACTTCTTAATAAAAGTAGATATTCAAGCACAGTCTCGAGTATTTAAAGAAAAAAAACTCCCTGCAGTCGGTTGAAGGCATGTTAGTTATTTACCTAAAGCAACCTTCATTCCAATGCTTACTTACCAAAAAAGAAACCATAGTAAAAACCCGTAACTGCAAATGATAAATCAAACTTCTCAAGAATTTTATTTAACTAGTGTCAATAAATGACTCTTAGAACTCCATGCTCTTTTCATAAGGGTACCATAAAAATTTAATTTTATGTATAATTTTAAACTAATCTGAAAAAGAAATACAAATTTAAGGCTAATTACTTTTTTTAAAGATCTTATTTTTAAGTAATCTCTACACCCAACATGGGGCTCGAACTCACAACTCCAAGATCAAGAGTCACACGTTCCACCGACTGAGCCAAGCCAGCGCCCCTACGTTAATTAAACGTTCATAAAAAAGGTTTCACTTCAATAACACATAAAGACAGACTTTCACTACAATATTTTAAACTAGCAAAAAAAAAAAAACAGAACTAAATGCACATCAGAAAACTGAATTATATATTCACAATTAAATACTATACGGCCTCAGGGCATCTGGGTGGCTCAGTCGTTAAGCGTCTGCCTTTGGCTCAGGTCATGATCCCAGGGTCCTGGGATCGAGCCCCATATCGGGCTCCCTGCTCTGCGGGGAGCCTGCTTCTCCCTCTCCCTCTCCACCTGCTTGTGTTCCCTCTCTCACTGTGTCTCTCTCTGTCAAATAAATAAATTAAATCTTTAAAAAAAAAATACTATACGGCCTCTAAAATCGTTCATGTATTTTTTCTTAAAGATTTTTTATTTATTTGGTAGAGAGAGACACAGCGAGAGAGGGAACACAAGCAGGAGAAGCTGGCTTCCCCTGAGCAGGGAGCCCGATGTGGGGCTCAATCCCAGGACCCTGGGATCATGACCTGAGTCGAAGGCAGACGCTTAACGACTGAGCCACCCAGGCGCCCCTCGTTCACATATTGTAATACAGAATATAATCCCATTTCCATTTCTTAGGCACTATGCACACCTGAAAAGGTGTGCACCAAAATGATCTTTCCTGGGTTTATTTTAACCTTTTAATTTTCTATCGCCTTTAGAGAACATGTATTAACTTTGTAGTAAGATTTTACAACACCTTTTAAGTTTTTTATGCATTAACATCCAATCCAGAGAAAAATAATACTTACATAACAAATGTTCAATAGTAACTAATAATTTTTTTAAACCTCACTAAATGGTTTTCTTTGTGATCCTTTACAACATTATTTGACTTGGGGCACGTGGGTGGCTCAGTCGGTTAAGTGACTACCTACGGCTCAGGTCATGATCTCGGGGTCCTGGGACTGAACCCTGAGTCAGGTTCCCTGCTCAGCAGCGAGTCTGCTCCTCCCTCTCCCTCTGCTCCTCCCCCTGCTCTTGCTCTTTCTTTCTCTCTCTCAAATAAATAAAAAATCTTATTAAAAAAACACACTATTTGATTTTAACATGTTCTCCAACTGGAAGCCCCACTGGTATATGTCACATCTTGTACCTGATAGCATTGTGCAGAACAGAGTAGCCTTTCTTGGGGAGACTACTCAATAAACTACCATGATAGAATCTCTTCTAGACTCCTGCAACTCTCTTAATTTGCTCAAACAGAATTACAGAAATATTGGGAAGACATAATATGCACATACACTTTTCTTTAAAGCAATTTTCAAATGCATGTTAATTAATGCCTGTACCTACTACCTTCTCTCCTCAAACTGCCACTGAAAATTCAATAAAAGAGGGGCGCCTGGGTGGCTCAGTCGTTAAGCGTCTGCCTTCGGCTCAGGTCATGATCCCGAGGTCCTTGGATCAAACCCCACATTGGGCTCCCTGCTCCGCGGGAAGCCTGCTTCTCCCTCTACCAGTCCCCCTGTTTGTGTTCCCTCTCTCGCTATGTCTCTGTCAAATAAATAAATAAAATCTTAAAAAAAAAAAAAAGAATTAAAAAAAGAGTTCAATAAAAGAAAGAAACCTTTTATTATCTGACTGGCAGAATAAGAAAATAAAAAATTAATTCCCTGTATATATGATAAATGGTTAACTACTACTCAGTTTCTTCATAGGCCACCCTATCTTTAACCAATTTCAGAGTCAACATCCATCTTGAATGGATTTGTAGATGCAATTCCAGCCTAAATAGACCAGAACTAAAATAAAACCAACAGAAACCAGGGTCTTCCCTAATGTAGTCCCATGGAGTTTAAAGATAAAACACATGCTCTGCCACAGAAAAAAACATCTTAATGCCACAGACGGGTGGGTAACAGTTTGAGAAGGACATCCTCCTTTCAAGGAAATATAGGGCATATTTACTTACTCAACAAATGAATAATGAACATCCACCATATGCCAGGCACTTATTTTTTTTTTTTTTTTAAGATTCCATTTATTTATTTGACAGAGAGAGAGACAGTGAGAGAGGGAACACAAGCAGAGGGAGTGGGAGAGGGAGAAGCAGGCTTCCCGCTGAGCAGGGAGCCCAATGCGGGGCTCGATCCCAGGACCCTAGGATCATGACACGAGGTAAAGGCAGATGCTTAACGACTGAGCCACCCAGGCGCCCCTGCCAGGCACTTATATAAGTGTTTGAGATGTATCAGTGAGCAAGAGAGACTAAGATCCTTGTCCTTATAGAGCTTTTATTTTATCAGGGAAAAACATACAACTGTTAAACACAATAAATAAGTACATGGTAGCTTAAAAGAACAGAACTATGAAGGGAGAGGTTCCAGTGTTAAATAGGGTGGTAAGAATGGGCCTCACCAGGAGCGTGAGACTTGAGGAGAGAGGAGAATGTCAGTCAAACAGATAAGATGATGAGAAAAGCATCCCACACGGAGGGCACACCCAAAGGCAGAAGTGTATCCATAGTAGATGAAGAACAGCACTGGATTATGAGGGAAGAAGAGAAAAGGAGAAATGAAAGGTGAAATCGAAGATATATAAGGGGAAGTCATGCAGAGCTTCATACACCAAGATAAGGGCTTTCACTTTTTACTCTGAGTGAAATGGGGAAACCTCTGCAGATCCTTGAAAGGAATGACAAACCGGCTTATGATTTTAAAAAAGATCACTCCAAATCTTATGTTCTTAACGGACTGTAAGGAGGCAAGGGTAAAAGCAAGGAGACATGTTAGAATGTTATTACAGTAACTGAAGCAACAGAAGATGTTGGCTAGTGGAAGTATAAAGACGTGGCCAGATTACAGATACACCTTAAAGAGAGAAATATGGAAGTAAGAGGAAGAGGAGGCTAGGTATGTGGCCTGAACTGGAAAAACCACCAAATGAAACATGGAAGGCTTCCTGAAGAGTTAGCGGGAAGATCAGGAGTTGAGTTTTAGACATGTTGACTTTGAGATGTCTATTACAAATCCAAATGGATAGGGGGCACCTGGGTGGCTCAGTCGTTTAGCGTCTGCCTTCGGCTCAGGTCATGATCCCAGGGTCCTGGGGTTGAGCCCTGCATTGGGCTCCCCGCTCTGCGGGAAGCCTGCTTCTCCCTCTCCCACTCCCTCTGCTTGTGTTCCCTCTCTCGCTATGTCTCTGTCAAATAAATAAATAAAATCTTAAAAAAAAAAAAAAGCCAAATGGATAGGGGCGCCTAGCTGGCTCAATCAGTGGAGCATGCGACTCTTGATCTTGGGGTTGTAGGTTCAAGCCCCACATTGGGTATAGTGATTACTTTTTTAAAACGTAAAATAAAATATTTAAAAAATAAAAATCCGGGGCGCCTGGGTGGCTCAGTCGTTAAGCGTCTGCCTTCGGCTCAGGTCATGATCCCAGGGTCCTGGGATCGAGCCCCACATTGGGCTCCCTGCTCAGTGGGAAGCCTGCTTCTCCCTCTCCCACTCCCCCTGCTTGTGTTCCCTCTCTCACTGTGTCTCTCTGTCAAATAAATAAATAAAATCTTTAAAAAAAATAAAAATAAAAATAAATAAATAAATAAAAATCCTGGGGGCGCCTGGGTGGCTCAGTTGGTTAAACAACTGCCTTCGGCTCAGGTCATGATCCTGGAGTCCTGGGATCGAGTCCCACATCGGGCTCCCTGCTCTACGGGGAGCCTGCTTCTCCCTCTGACCCTCTCCCCTCTCATGCTGTTTCTCTCTCTCTCTCTCTCACTCTCTAATAAATAAATAAATTAAAATTAAAATTAAAATTAAAAAATAAAAAATAAAAATCCTAATGGATAGGTTGAGAAGACAGGTGGATATACAAGTCTGGAAATAGGTTTATCTCACATGAATAATATACAAAGATCTAACATATGTATAGAATATATATGTCCCAAAGAAGAAAATGTATAATCCAATGTACAGTTCCAAAGGAAAAAAACAAAGCAATGGAACAACAAAAACAAAAAGCAAAAAACAAACCAAAAAAACTTACAAGCCAAGAAAACCTTCCTGATGTTGAAAGACCAAGAGACAGGGGCAGGCGTTGAAACTACATAATGAAAGGACTTAGTATATGCCTGAGGAAAAATGAGTCAGAATGACCAACACCAATACATAAAAATACTATGAAAAAAATGTTTTGGACATTCAGGCAAAGACAAAAAAGCTAAGCCCGCATATAAAGAAAACCAGATTGACATCGGACTGTAACAGTGATGCTCTTTGCCAGAAGACAATGGAATGACAGACACTCTAGAAAAGAATTTTATAATTAGCCAAACCAGCTTTCAAGTATTAAAAGCTACAGACAAACATTTAAACATAGTGGAACTCAAGGAATAAGCACTTCCTGAGAAATTTATTAGAGAATGAATTTCAGGGGCGCCTGGGCGGCTCAGTCGTTAAGCGTCTGCCTTCAGCTCAGGTCATGATCCTGGGGTCCTGGGATCGAGCCCCGCATCGGGCTCCCTGCTCTGCGGGAAGCCTGCTTCTCCCTCTCCCACTCCCCCTGCTGTGTTCCCTCTCTCACTGTGTCTCTCTGTGTCAAATAAATAAATAAAATCTTTAAAAAAAAGAGAATGAATTTCAGACAACCAAAATAACTGCAAAGTCCACATCAACATAAAAAACGGTGGAAATTAAATATATATTAAAAAATACACACACACACACACACACTTAAAGGAAACCGAATGATAGTTATAAGGGACACATTATAATATATGATGACTATATTGACAACACAGCTATCAATGTACGTATCAAAAATGAGAGGAAAATAAGGAGAGATAAAAATTAGAATAGGGTGGGCGCCTGAGTGGCTCAGATGGTTAAGCGTCTGCTTTCGGCTCAGGTCATGATCCCAGGTCCTGGGATCAAGTCCCGCATCGGGCCCCCTGCTCAGCGGGGAGCCTGCTTCTCCCTCTGCCTCTCTCTCTCTCTCATGAATAAATAAATAAAATCTTTTTTTTTTTTTTTTTTTTTAAGATTTTATTTGCAAGAGAGAGAATGAGAGGCAGAGAGCACGAGAGGGAGGAGGGTCAGAGGGAGAAGCAGACTCCCCGCTGAGCAGGGAGCCCGATGTGGGACTCGATCCCGGGACTCCAGGATCATGACCTGAGCCAAAGGCAGTCGCTTAACCAACTGAGCCACCCAGGCGCCCCAATAAATAAAATCTTTAAAAAAAAAAATTAGAATAGGGCACCTGGGTGGCTCAGTCAGTTAAGCATCTGCCTTCAGCTCAGGTCATGATTCTAGGGTCCTGGGATCGAGCCCCACATTGGGCTTCCTGGTCAGCGGGGTGTCCACTTCTCCCTCTCCCCTCTCCCCCTCCCCCCCACCCCCTGCTGGTGCTTGAGCTCATGGGTAGTGCTTGCTTGTGCACAAATGTGAACGCTCTCTCTCTCTCTCTCTCTCGCAAAAATAAATAAATATTTTTTAAAATTAGAATAAACTTGCTGTTTGCCTTATAGATATTAATTAGAGATGAAAGAATATTAGTTTAAATCAAATACTGGGGAAGAGAAAGAAAAGGTTACTAGGTAAAATTCAAAACAAAAAGTAACAGATGGGGAGGGGCTAAGTGTATTACACAGAAGTTTTAATATAAAGGCAGCAGCATTAAAACTAAGAATTGGAGCACCTGGCTGGCTCAGTCAGTACAGCAGGTAGCTCTTGATCATGAGTTCAAACCCCACACTGGGGGTAGAGTTTACTTAAAAATAAAATAAAATAGGGGCACCTGGGTGGCTCAGTTGTTAAGCGTCTGCCTTCGGCTCAGGTCATGATCCCAGCGTCCTGGGATCAAGCCCCGCATCAGGTTCCCTGTTCTGTGAGAAGCCTGCTTCTCCCTCTCCCACTCCCCCTGCTTGTGTTCCCTCTCTCACTGTCTCTCTCTGTCAAATAAATAAATAAAATCTTTAAAAATAAATTAATTAAAATAAAACAAAACAAAATAAAACTAAGACAAAATATTACATAAAAAACAAAATAAAGACATATTATCACACACACCCCAAACCCAACTCAAAAAAACTAAAAAAGAACAAAATAAAGCCAAACAAAGGCAAAAGAGAATTTTAATGAAGAGTAGGACTGGGTCCTAGAACTGAAACAAAAAGACAACAGTGGAAAATGTGGTAGTACCTGCTGTTTAGTGAGCAGTACTGTACCAATGTTAACTTCTTAGTTTTGATCACTCTATGTTATAAAGTTGGTCAACTTTAGGGGAACCTGGATAAAGAGTATATAAAGGAACACTCTCGTGTTTCTGCAGCATTTCTTTAAATCTAAAATTATTTCAAAGTAAAAAGAAAAATTTAAGTTTGCAAAAACAATGTTTTTCACCATCGGACAATGCTAGTAAACCAATCTGTTATTTTAAAAACTAGTAAATAAAGAGAAAGCCATTTATCCTGCCTTTCCTATGTGAACTATACCCACACTGGGGGACCAAATAGTTGTTCAGAAGTTTCTTTATAGAAATATTACAGCTATTAAATGAAAAGGGTATGATACAATTAGAATATCAGCATTAGGGATGCCTGGGTGGCTCAGCTGATTAAGCATCTGCCTCTGGCTCAGGTCATGATCCCAGAGTCCTGGGATCAAGTCCCGCATCGGGCTCCCTGCTCAGCGGGGAGCCTGCTTCTCCCTCTGCCTGCCACTCTCACCGCTTGTACTCTATCTCTGTCTCTCTGACAAATAAATGAATAAAAATCTTAAAAAAAAAAAAAAATAGGGGCGCCTGGGTGGCTCAGTTAGTTAAGCAACTGCCTTCGGCTCAGGTCATGATCCTGGAGTCCCAGGATCGAGTCCCGCATCGGGCTCCCTGCTCAGCAGGGAGTCTGCTTCTCCCTCTGACCCTCCTCCCTCTTATGCTCTTATCACTCTCTCTCTCTCTAAATAAAAAAAAGAATCTTTAAAAAAAAAAAAAGAATATCAGCATTTGTTACCCCTAGTAAATTATCAGATAAAGCATACTAATCATCAGTAGCTAATATCACAAAGAGAAAGAGAAACAACATCATGTGTCTCCTGATAAACCACACCACATGGGAAGTAGTCTCACTGTGGCAGCCAACCTCCAAAATGGCTACTGGTGATCCCCACCTCCTAGAACTCACACCCTTAAGGAGTCCCCTTCCACACAGTGTCAGGGTTGGTCTGGATGACCAAATGAATAGGGCAGAAATTCAGGTATGTCACTTCTGTAGTTATAAAAAGCATCACAGCTTTCTTCCTATCTTCCTCCCTCTCTGATCACCTGCTCTTGCACAGGGCCTTGAGGATACTCAAGCAAGAAACCAAGACCTCTTAAAACAGCCATGTGAGTGAGCCACCTTGAAAGCATATCTTCTGGCCCCAGTCAAATCTTCCAATGACTGCAGCCCTGATGAAGGCTTCTCTGTGACAGACCTTGAGCCACAACCCCCCAGACGAGCCTAACCTTCAGAAATTGTAGGAGGAGGAAAAAAAAAAAAAAGGAAAAGAATGAAAGAAACCATGAAAGATAATAAATGCTGTTTTAAGCTGCTAAATTTGGGGGCAATTTGTTACATAGTAATAGATAAGTAATGTATTTACCAAAAGTAATAACTGAGCCTTAATCTGATCAAGCCTTGACAGCCAACTACCAATTTATTAAATAAAAAAAAAAGAGGGCCAATTTAAACAATATGATAAAAATATACTCAGCAAAATCTAGACAATAAGAAAACTATAGGGGAAAAAATGTAATAAATTCAAAAGACAAAAAGAGATGGAAGAGTACTCTATATTTAAAGAATCTTAAGATACATAACAACCAAATTGTAATGTGTGAATTTCTTTTGGATTTGATTCAAACAAACAAAGGAAAGAACTAGAAGATTAAATTGTGTTATTTGGTGCTACTAAGATATATTGTAATTTTTCTGTTATGTAATAGTGGTATTGTGGTTATGTATTTGTTTTTTTCTGAAAGACTGTCTTTATCTTTCAGAGATACTTAAGGAAATCATATGATGCCTGATATTTGCTTAAAAATAATATGGGGGAAGGGAGTAAATGGAGATACAGATGAAAGAACACTGCCATAAACCTGAATGAGTGATGAGTAATGGGGGCCAATATACTATTCTTTTTAGGTTTGAAATTTGCCAAAATATAGAAAGAAAGAAGTAGTATTGCTGAAAGAGGATCAAGAAAGCAATAACCGGGGCACCTGGGTGGCTCAGTCGTTAAGCGTCTGCCTTAGGCTCAGGTCACGATCCCAGGGTCCTGGGATGGAGCCCCTCGTCAGGCTCCCTGCTCCGGAGGAAGCCTGCTTCTCCCTCTCCCACTCCCCCCTGCTTGTGTTCCCTCTCTCGCTGTGTCTCTGTCAAATAAATAAATAAAATTAAAAAAAAAAAAAGAAAGAAAGAAAGAAAACAATAACCTAAATTGGAGATGAGCATCGGTAGAAAATTCTCAGATTATAACTGACTTTTACCCAATTATAGCTGTGTCTTTCTCAAAACCTCTCCTTCAAGCAAGGATACAGAGTTCTAGGACTCTGGGTTGAAAAGAGCTCACATGTATTCTTTTAAATTTGAGAGTAGTTGTGAAGTTATAAATTGAAACAGCTACCTAAAAACATACTAGGTCTGTTTGGGATGATGAAAAAGTTATGAAATAACAGAGTAACAATGGCTGCACAACACAATGTACTTAATATCCCTGAACTGTACACTTAAAAATGGTAAATTTTATGTATTTACCACAATAAAAATATTTTTAAATGTATTAGGTATATTACATACAAGATATATATTAAAAAGCGTAACTTCATCTTGTATAAAAATGTGTAAGATGAGCTACAAAGAACTTAATGAAAAATACTGGAGGAGCACCTGTCTGGCTCAGTCAGAGGTGCATGCAACTCTTCATCTTGGGAGTTGTGAGTTCAAGCCCCACGTTGGGTATAGATAAATAAACTTTAAAAAAAAAAAAAAGAATACTGGGGTGTCTGGGTGGCTCAGTCAGTTAAG
Source organism: Halichoerus grypus (assembly GCF_964656455.1). Lineage (NCBI taxonomy): Eukaryota > Metazoa > Chordata > Mammalia > Carnivora > Phocidae > Halichoerus > Halichoerus grypus. The sequence continues at coordinate 125,885,534 of NC_135721.1, read as the reverse complement.
CGTCCAACTCTTGGTTTCAGCTCAGGTCATGATCTCAGGGTCATGAGATCACGCCCCCACGTGGGGCTCTGCGCTCTATGGGGCATCTGCTTAGGATTCTCTCCCTCTCCCTCTGCCACACCACCTGCTCCCATGCTCCCCTTCTCCTCCCCCCCAATAAATAAAAAAAATCTTAAAAAAAAAAAATACCGGAAAAGCATTTTAGTGTAAAATTAAGCAATTCTTATCAGACAAGAAAGTATAATTTCACTACTATTTAAAAAGGCATAGAAGTATTTTCACATTTTTCCCCCACAGACATTTTCAAAGGCAAATGCCTTGTTTAAATATATGAAATTTATTACATGAAAATAATCAATAGAAGACCAATAACCCCCCCCTAAAAAAGTGGATAAACAATATAAAGTTTATTGAATAAAGAAATACAAATACCCTTCAAACATTTGGTGGGGAGAAGAATATTTAATTTCATTCCTAATATTACAGACACAAAACTGTAATGAAATGTGCACAAGAAAATTCACTTCAGCACTCTTTGCTGTTATATGACAACATATAGGAAACAATCTGTGTCCATCACTGATAAACTGGTTAAATAAATTAATAAAATGACAATTTGTTGAAAAAAATAAAAGAATTAGAACTGCATGTAGATACAAAACCATTTTCAAATACATAGTTAAATGTAACAAAGTTATAAAACCCAATATTTCTAATATGCTACAATTTGTGCTCATAAAAAAGGGAACATATATAAATTATAAAGATTATAAAGACATAGATATGTTTGTAAATATACACAAAAGAAAATGCTACTGAGTGACTGCCTAAGAAAGGAACAAGGGAAACAAAAGAAAATGGGAGGGAGGGGCGCCTGGGTGGCTCAGTCGGTTAGGCATCTGCCTTCGGCTCAGGTTCAGGGTCCTGGGATCGAGCCCCGCATCGGGCTCCCTGCTTGGCAGGGAGTCTCCCGCTCCCTCTCCCTCTGCTACTCTCTCTCTCTGTCAAGTAAATAAATAAAATCTTAAAAAAAAAAAAAAAAGAAAGAAAATGGGAGGGAAACCTCACTTCATAGACTTCCAGAGTTTGAATTTTTGTTAGCCATGTACCTGTATTACTAATTTTTGTTTAACAATAAAAAAAAAAAGGGAAAGAGGGGCACATGAGTGGCTTCTGTCAGGTAAGCATCCAACTCTTGATTTCGGTCATGATCTCAGGGTTTTGAGATCGAGCCCCATGTTGGGCTTGTGCTGGGTGTGGAGCCTGCTTAAGATTCTCTCTCCCCCTCTCCCTCCACCCCCACCTCGCATGCTTGCAAATGCTCTCTCTTAAAAAAAAAGCGGGGGGAGGGGTGCCTGGGTGGCTCAGTCGTTAAGCGTCTGCCTTCAGCTCAGGTCATGATCCCAGGGTCCTGGGATCGAGCCCCGCATCGGGCTCCCCGCTCCGCGGGAAGCCTGCTTCTCCCCTTCACACTCCCCTTGCTTGTGTTCCCTCTCTCGCTGGCTCTCTCTCTCTGTCAAATAAATAAATAAAATCTTTAAAAAAAAAAAAAGCGGGGGGAGAACATTAGGTGTGCTCTAACTCAGATGTCTCCAGAAGGTTTAATAAAATGCCCAAGATTATCCAACAAGTTCCAAAAGGCAGTTGTCTTGCTTTCTAAGCCTTTACTGTTTTGCTTTTGACGGATCTGTAAAACAAGTAACATACTTTTCAACCCTATGTTGAGCTCTGAGTGTCTGATTCAGCCATGAAGTCTTTAAAACACTGCCAGTCCATCATATCCTCCTGAAATATGACTATTATTTGCTTGCTGTGCATCTTTAACTAAAAGGCCATATTGCAAAATATAACATAAAGGGGATTACTGCTTGCTTCCAACCTTTAGAAGTTCATCATGGACTCCAAGAGCCACAAAAAATAACCTTAGCAATGGTTCAAAAGTACAACTGATTGTAAATGAGACAAGAGTGGCACTCAGGGCACACAGGAAGTTCCCTCTTCTTTTTTCACTCTTTTTTTTTTTTTTAAGATATTTATTTATTTATTTGAGGTCTTTTTTTTTAAGATTTTATTTATTTATTTGACAGAGAGAGACACAGCGAGAGAGGGAACACAAGCAGGGGGAGTGGGAGAGGGAGAAGCAGGCTTCCCGCCAAGCACGGAGCCCGACGCAGGGCTCGATTCCAAGACCCTGGGATCATGACCAGAGCCAAAGGCAGACGCCCAACTGACTGAGCCACCCAGGTGCCCCTATTTATTTATTTATTTATTTATTTATTTTATTTTATTTTATTTATTTGAGAGAGAACACAAACCAAGCACTCCAAGCAGACTCCGTGCTGAGTGCAGAGCCCGACATGGCGCTCAATCCCACAACCCTGAGAGATCATGACCTGAGCCAAAATCAAGAGTAAGATGCCTACCCCGGATGCTTAACCGACTGAGCTACCCAGGCACCCCTTTTTTCACCCTTCTAAAATGAGTGTTTTCCCCATCTACCTGATACCACATGATTTCTTCTACTTTACTATGGGAGGCAGTTCCTCTGCTCTCATACAGAGAAGAAAAAACTTAATATACCAAATTCTTCATGTTGAACAGTCTGCAGTTCCATTTGTAACAAACACTAATACAATTTTAAAGTGAGTAAATAATCTCCCTAACTGAAACTATCTCTCGGGAATTCATTTAAATCCTTCCCTGGATTACTCCAGCCTCAAGCAATCTCTCCTTCCTCTGAACTCCGAAAGCAATTATTTGTACAATTTATTTGGCAATTAATCCTGCATTGCCTTGTTAAACCTCTTTCATTATTCTCTGATATGTTATTTAAATCTTCTCTAGTTATCTAACTTTCATGTTTATTTCTCATCTCCCCAAACAGACTATAAATTTCTTGAGAGGAAGAGATAAGGCTTTATATTGTTTTGTATACACATAAAAACACGGAGTAGCTGGTACATAGTAAATACAAAGATATTTGTGGATTTAGAAAGAAAAAATCAGTTATATTAAGAAAACACTGAAAGCCATACCAACTAAGAATCTTCAAGCCAGAGTTGATGGGCCAATGTATGATTTTGTTTCCCTAACTCCTGAAGCAATGTGAGGTGGTAAAAAGGGCATGGCCTCTGAAATCGAGACCTCAGTTTGGATCCTCTGCAGCTAGCTTGAGAACCTGTGAACTTAACCTATAAACTTCAATTCCTTCATCTCTAAAATAAGGACAGTAATACCCACCTATAGAACGCTTTATGTTAAATGTTAACATCTGTTAAATGAGAGTTTATATAAAACTAGAGGATTCCTTATTTCAGAGATTCTTGAATTTTTTTCATCTGTGAACTCAGAATATGTCCTGCTATCTTCAGTATCCCATAGCTGAACTGGCAGTTTTACATTTCTTACCTAGTGGTACATAAAATAATGCGTTGTATAACTTGAACCTGATTAAATTTGTAACAGCTGGCAACATCCTCAATAAATCTCCCTCCCTCCCTCCCAGCGATTCACACACTATCATATGAAGAGGAAACAATTCCTTCAGGAGTACAGATGGAAATGCCACCAAATGTATTCAAAGTGCTCAGCACTTTGGCATATGGTATATGCTCAATAAACAGGAACTGTTGCTACTGCTTCTCTGAATTCATTCCAGAAATATCTGAGCGCCTACTATGTACCTGCCATCATTCTGGGCACTAAAGATATAGCAGTCAACAAAGTAACTCCCAGTCCTCACAGAGTTTATGTTCTATTAGTACATATACTTTCTATGGCACACGAAAGTAAAAGTAAAAAAATCACAACTAAGTCAACAGACTGTCCCAAATACTGAAAAAGCTAAGCAACCCAAGTAAGATACTAAAACACAACCAAAACTCAAAATAAAGTCCTGGAAGCAAAACAGGGCATCCAAGCATTTCTGCTCTAAGTAAAAGTTTGGGGAAAAGTAGAACCAGAAGAGATACTGAAGAAAGAAAAGGAAGGAAGGAAGGAAGGAAGGAAGGAAGGAAGGAAGGAAGGAAGGAAGAAAGAAAAGGAAGGAAGGAAGGAAGGAAGGAGAAAGAGAGGGGAGGGAAAGAAAGAAAAGAAAAAAGAAAGAAGAAAAAATGAGAAAGAAAAAGAACAAGGGAGATATAACATCATCTCTAGTTCCTAAAAATAAAACACATCAGATTCATTTGAAAGAGGAGTAATAATTTGGGTTATTTGTGAAACATGACACACGAGACAGCAAATTACGTCTTTAAAAATCATCTTATAAATGTGTCAACAAATCATTTTTCCAAAGCTTGCAGTTAAAGATTTGCAGCTAATTGTAGCTGAAGATTTGAATATCAGGCTCTTTTAGATAGAAAAAAGAATATTGATACAAGGCTCCAAGGAAATCTCATGCAAAGAAAAGCAAAGGGAAAGGGGGTAGATAAGCACAACTGACATCAACAAGTAACAACAGTTAGGACTAAGTCTGAAAAACTACTTTACAAAATACGAACTCAGGGTACAGAAGTCTAACACCATTTAATAAAGAGGCAAAGAATCCCTATAACCTTTAGAATGCCAAAAGCATTATAACAATTTGCTTTGCATTAAATCATAATACAATGTTATATTCATGAAGGACACATATTTGTGTGTATATTATGTTGTCTGCACCAAAGCCTAAACTCCTTTCTCGGCAGGGACCTTTTCTCACTCATCTTTTTATCCCTGAGGATGCTTTACACAGATCAGGTAAGAAATTAGTATTTTAAAAGAAAGTCCTGGGGCACCTGGCTGGCTCAGTCGACAGAACATGTGACTCTTGATCGTGGGGTCATGAGTACAAGCCCCATGTTGGGCATGGAGCCCACCTAAAAAAAGTCTGGGCGTCTGGGTGGCTCAGTCAGTTGGGCGCCCGACTCTCGGTTTCGGCTCAGGTATTATGATCTCATGGGTGGTGAGGGAGGGCCTGTCCCGGCCCCGCTGCTTGGGGTAAGAGGATCTGCGTGAGATGCTCTCCCTCTTCCCCTCCCCCACAAAAGTAAATGAATAAATCTTTTTTTTTTTTATAAGATTTTATTTATTTATTTGACAGAGAGAGCGAGAAAGGGAACACAAGCCGGGGGGGGGAGCTGGAGAGAGAGAAGCAGGCTCCCCGCTGAGCAGGGAGCCCGGCGCGGGGCTCGATCCCAGAACCCTGGGATCATGACCTGAGCCGAAGGCAGACGTTTAACCGACTGAGCCCCATGACTTTTTTTTTTTTTTTTTTAAGATTTATTCATGGGGCGCCTGGGTGGCTCAGTTGGTTAAGCATCTGCCTTCGGCTCAGGTCATGATCCCAGTGTTCTGGGATCGAGCCCCGCGTCGGGCTCCCTGCTCAGCGGGGAGCCTGCCTCTCTCTCTCCCTCTGCCGTTCTGCCTACTTGTGCTCTATCTCTCTGTCAAATAAATAAATAAAATCTTTAAAAAAAAAAAAAAGTCTTCATACTGCTGAATTCAAGAAAATAGATAACATTTTATGGAAATAAAAAGTATTTAGGGGCGCCTGGGTGGCTCAGTCGGTTAAGCGGCTGCCTTCGGCTCAGGTCATGATCCCAGGGTACTGGGATCGAGCCCCGCATCGGGCTCCCTGCTCGGCGGAGAGCCTGCTTCTCCCTCTCCCTCTGTCTGCCGCTCTGCCTACTTGTGCTCTCTCTCTCTGTTAAATAAATAAAAATCTTAAAAAAAAAAAAAAAGTATTTAATGTTTTTTAGACTCAAAATAACTGAGGGAACTAAAACAATTCATTCTCAAAAGATGCCAATATGGCAAAGTAAGCTAAAATAGGCATTTACTTTAAGATTTTCTCATACCTTGTTCTCAAGTCTGAGAAGTGTACAGTTAATCAACATTTACTGAATGGCCACAATGTTATTAGTACCTGAGCAGATTCATAAATTCAGCATGATCCTCTAATACGACTCTTGATCTTGCAGTCATGAGTTTGAGCCCCACATGGGGTGCAGAGATTACTTAAATAAAACTTTAAAAAAAATTTTTCAATAAATAAATAAATAAATAAATGGATGCTCACTAACTAGTTAGGGAGACTAATACCAGTGAAGCAATTTGTTATATATGGCATCTTGTGATGGGTACCAAGTGCCAAGGTGGGCAGAACAGACTAGAAGCTTGGTGAAAGAAATAATCACAAGTTCAAATGAACAGGAAAAACACATAATAAAAGATAGAGCCAGAACTGAACCTTGGATAGTTTGACAAGAAAAATGAAACCAAAGGTTTCTAGTTGTTCAAGCCAAAAACATCTGAGTCACCCTTGATTCTTCCCTCCTTCTCTATTACCCTGCCCCACCCTTACCCGCCATCCCCCCAACACTGAATCCATCACGAAATTCTGTTAGCCATACCTTCAAAATACATACAAAATCTGACCACTTCTTATCACCTCCATTGCCACCACCTAGGTCTAAGCCAATATTATCTCATACCTGGATTACAGTAATAGCGTTCTAATAAATCTCCCTGCTTCTTGCCCTCTTAAGGCTACTTTTCATAAAGCAGTTGAAGGGATCTCTTTAAAGCCTAATTCAGTTTATTTGTTGTCTGCTAAAACCCTACAGTGAAGAAGGGGTATGTATGTATGTATACAAGCACAAAGAAAGACACACAAAATCTTCAATAACAGGGGCTCCTGGGTGGCTCAGTCGGTTAAGCGTCTGCCTTCGGCTCAGGTCATGATCCCAGGGTCCTGGGATCGAGTCCCACATCGGGCTCCCTGCTCCACGGGAAGCCTGCTTCTCCCTCTCCCACTCCCCCTGCTTGTGTTCCCTCTCTTGCTGTGTCTCTCTCTGTCAAATAAATAAATAAAATCTTTAAAAAAAAAAAAAAAAACTTCAATAACAGAGAATGACATTTACTGGTAATCTTTATTTGCTCCTTATTTTCTCCTTTGTACTTTTCTGTATTTTCCAAATGAACATGAATTACTTTTGTAACAAAAAATGAAATGCTTTAAATGGGGGGGGGAAGGGTGGATGGTCAGAAGATCTTTCTGGAATAACCAAAAATAAAAAACCTGCGGTGGTTCTCCACCATGCTCAAAGTAAAAGCTGAAAATATTACAGCCACCACTGTTACCTCTCAGAGTTCTTCTCTTCCTACTTACTCCTTTATTCACTGGGCTCCAGCACACTAGCCACCTTACTGGTCTTCAAGAATGCTCCTACCAAAGGGCCTTTGCGCTGGCTGTCCTCTCTCCACAGATCACTCCTCACTCCCCAATATTCACAAAGCTTACTTCCTGGACACTCTGCTCAAATGCTACTTTCTCAGAGAAGGTTACCATGACTACCCATCTAAAGTGTAAATCCCACAACACACATACACACCACTTTCCAGTCTCCTTATGAGGCTTTTTTTTCATAGTTATTCTGGTCCCTGGTATATCCCTAACATCTAGAGAACACCCAGACACATGGCTAGCACTCAATAAATCTCTGTAGAATAAACTGAAACATGGAAACAGAAATGAGAATTAAAGGATTTGGGACAGTGTGAGGATGTATGTTTCAGGGGTCGAAGACAAAAAGAAAATCAATCTGACAGGAACAAAGAACACCTGGAGCAAAGAAGTCTTCCACAGGTAAAGAGACTTGGTTAACAGTGAGTAACTAGAAAAAATGAGAGACTTGAAGGATGGAAAGTTGACAAAGACAAAAAAGGCTACGGGGCCAGAAGAAAATTTAGGCCAAGAGGAAAGGGATAAAATAGTTGGGAGATAGGGGCGCCTGGGTGGCTCAGTCGTTAAGCGTCTGCCTTCGGCTCAGGTCATGATTCCAGAGTCCTGGGATCGAACTCCTCTCTCTCCCACTCCCTCTGCTTGTGTTCCTTCTCTTGCTGTGTCTCTCTCTGTCAAATAAATAAAATCTTTAAAAAAAAAATAGTTGGGAGATAAAAAGGACTGAGAACAAGAAGGGCATGAACAGAAGAGTTATAGATACAGGAGACATAAAGAGGAAGGATGAGACTGTACAAGGAGGAGCAAGAGACCACAGTGAAGAGGTGGAGGCTATGGTTATACCACAACACTGTTGTTCAATTCTAAGACCTAACAGTCCTGAAAAAGATATACATTATATGCCTTTATTTCCAAAATATAAATGACTCAGGGGTGTTCAAACACAGAAAGATATGTCTGTTTATCTGCTATATCACTTTGAACATCCAAACTGCTCACTGCAGAAATGCGTAAGAATTTAAAAGGTTATGGGCACCTAGCTGGCTCAGTATGTAGAGCATGTGACTTTTTTTAACTTTTTTTTAAGATTTTTATTTATTTATTTGACGGTGCGGGGGGGGAGAGCACAGGCAGGGGGAGTGGCAGGCAGAGGGAGAGGGAGAAGCAGGCTCCCCACGGAGCAGGGAGCCCGATGCAGGGCTCAATCCCAGAACCCTGGGATCATGACCTGAGCCGAAGGCAGCTGCTTAACCGACTGAGCCACCCAGGCACCCCGAGCATGTGACTCTTGATCTTGGGGTTATGAGTTCAAGCCGCACATTGGGTATAGAGATTACTTAAAAACAAAATCAGTTAAGCGTCTGACTCTTGATTTCAGCTCAGGTCATGATCTCAGGATCATGGGATTGAGCCCCACGTCAGGCTCCACACTCAGCAGGGAGTGTGCTGGAGATTCTCTCTCTCCCTCTCCCTTGGCTCCTATCCCCACACACGTGCTCTCTAAAATAAATAAATAAATCTTTAAAAAAAAAAAAAAAGATTCTCTCTCTCCTTCTGCCACTCCCACCCCCCCCAAAAAAAAGGATTTAAAAGGTTAAATTCATAAAATCGGAATTTTTTAATTTGATTCCTTAAAACCACTGGTAGGCATTTACCATGAAAGAGATGAAGCAAAGGAGAAGTGGGCAATCTCAATCTTTTTATAATCTGCTCACCATTCTGCTCTGCCAGTTTACAGAACTGGGGACTTCCTTCACTAGGAAAACAGTGTAATAGGATTTGCCTTCAAATTTGAAATAGCCAAACCACAACATAAGTATCAACTTGAAGTCTACTGACCCTTTGAAACATTAACAGGAACCTGAAATAGAGGTTAAAGTGTTTCTTGAATCCACACCAAATTAATATCAAGCTCATGAAAATATTTTAAAATTCAAGTGTAAAATTTCTGTTTTAATTTTCTGAGCATTCTTCAATATAGTATAAAACAAGTATCTACACAATAATGACTTTATGTGTCTATCTTCTCAGAGGCATAATGAATCTACTAAATAAAAAAACAAAATTCATTCAAAACAGGAATTCTGGAATCTAAAGATTAAGTAACTTTGCAAGTTCAGTGTTATGACCACAGATGAAACAAACACACAGTACCTTAGATGTGTGAATTTATGCACTCATCACTAAAAGCTGGCCAGGTGCCATTTTATCATTGATAGAATAGCTTCAAATTCCACTCAGAGCACAACTGCAGTTGCACTGAATCCAGCAGTATAAGCATGCCTGCATGTTATTATAAGGAATCGTGGAAAATTTCACAGGCTGACATCCAGAACGTCTGCGGTTCTTTTTCATATTTCTTTCTTCCTGCAAAGCAGTTATTAGACCAGTAGCTGTTTTATTTTTTTAAGCTGGAAATTTCCACTGTTTTTTTTTTTTAAACTAGCCTTCTTAAATGTAAATTGCAAAATATCCCAAAATTCCAGCATGACAGAAAGAATAATTCAGACAGAAAAGAATTAAAATAGAGATCTTCAAATTATGGTGAGGGGACTGGTAAGCAAACTAAAGTGTCACTCTTTTCAAAGGGAAAAAAAGAGGATCCAGGGAAATACTTAGGTGATTTAAGGTTCCAATAATTCAATATAAATACTAAATGTGATAAATAGCATATTGTGAAGCTGGTATTTTTCTCATTAGCTTGTAGGGGAGGCATTCAAAAGCTAATACAATCAGTAGAATAGTTAAGGCACACAAACCATGAAAAGAGAAGACAGTATACTGTAGCTTGGTGAGAAAGGACTACAGAGGTTAAGTCACAGAGATCAGTAAGGGTTAAAGAAGGAAAAATGACAAACCGGCATGGCTAAGATTCAGAGTTTTACAAAGGTCTTCAACACTTTTTCATTAGGATTACACCAGACTGAAATATCTGATGTTTTTAATCTTAATCTGTAATAATAAATGAGAAAGTAGACAAGAACTTACTGTTGCATTTTTACTAAGGAGGTAAAAAGACACATCAAGGGCGCCTGGGTGGCTCAGTTGGTTGGGCGACTGCCTTCGGCTCAGGTCATGATCCTGGAGTCCCTGGATCGAGTCCCGCATCGGGCTCCCTGCTTGGCAGGGAGTCTGCTTCTCCCTCTGACCCTCCCCCCCCTCATGTGCTCTCTCTCATTCTCTCTCTCTCAAATAAATAAATAAAATCTTTAAAAAAAAAAAAAAAAAAAAAAAGACACATCAAGCTCCAGGCTATTTAAGATGAAAAATGACTTTTAATAGTTAAATACAGTAGAAAATTTACTGTGTTTAAGAATTGATATGTTCTAGGGGCGCCTGGGTGGCTCAGTCAGTTAAGCAGCTGCCTTCGGCTCAGGTCATGATCCCAGCATCCTGGCATCAGCCCCACGTCAGGCTCCCTGCTCAGCAGAGAGCCTGCTTCTCCCTCTCCCTCTGCCTGCTGCTTTGCCTACTTGTGTTCTCTATTTCTCTGTCAAATAAAAAAAAAAAAAGAAAGAAAGAAAAAGAACTGATATGTTCTAAATTAACAATTTTAGTTTTTCCTTCCATTTACATGAATAAAAAATGGGATTATAATAACTGCTAACCAAGCTTTAAAGCACTTGTTATTCCCCAAAATATATATATAACCAAAACTTGAGCATTAGTACACAGACACTGCAGATCACCAATAAAGACCTGTACCACCAAAGACTGAGAGAAAATATTTGCAAAATACATCTGATAAAGAGGTATATCCAGAAAATACATTTAAAAAAAGAAACTCTTAAAACTCAGTAACAAAAGGAGGGGAGATAGGATATATTGATACAAAGCAGATCAGTAGAACTTTAAGTAACATCTTACCTCCTAAGACTGAGAGTAAGACAAAGATCAAAGGTATCTCCCCCAAACTGATCAAACTGATCACAATCAAAATCCCAAGACCGTCCTGGAAGCATTAGTCATTACAATAAAGGAAAAAGAAAGAAACAAAAAAAGGAAAAAAACAAAAAGCATAATTGCACAAAATTATTCACAAACAACATGATCACCTATGTATATAATCCTAAGCAAACTACATAAACACTACTAAAAAATGAGTTTAGCAAGGTTATAAAATATACAGGATATAAAAATTACTCATATTTCTGTATACTAACAAAATTATTGGAAAGTTGAAATTTTTTAAAAACTATATACAATCACATTTTAAAATATGGAACTTGTGATAAATTTGACAATAAGATCTATATGCTGGTAACTACAAAACACTAGGAGAAATTAAAGAAGACCTAAATAGAGCGATCTAGAAGACATAACATTTTTAAGAAATCAATTCTTCCCAAATTATCAATTGATTCAATGCGATCACAATCAAAACCACAACAGAGTGGGACCACAATCAAAACCACCCACAGAGATTTTGCAGAAATCAACAAGATTTTTCTAACAACTGTATAGAAATGCAAAGGGCGTAGAAGAGGCAAAACAAATGGGAGGGGGGAAGACAGAGTTGGATGATTTATCCTATCTGATTTCAAGACTGGGGTTAGGACAGACAGATAAACTGACCTGCACGTATTTGGCTGATTTTCAACAAAGGTGCCAAGTCAATGCAATGGCAAATGTATGGTGCTGGAAAAATTCAATAGCCATATACCAAAATATGAACCTCAACTCTTATCTCACACCATATACAAAAATTAACTCAAATGGTCATAGACTCAAATTTAAGAGCTAACACTATAAAACTTCTAGAAGAAAACATAAGAGAAAATCTTAATAACCTTGTGTTGGGATAAGAATTCTTAAATGCAACAAAAAAGGCATGAACTATAAAACACAAAAATGAATAAACTGAATTCCAAAAACATTAAAAACTTTTGCTCTTCCAGAAAGTTATGAAAATGAAACGGCCTACCACAGTCTCAAATTATTATTTTTTTTTAGAGAGAACAGCATGCAAGCGGGGGGTGGGAGGTGGAGCAGAGGAAGAGAGAGAATCTTAAGTAGGCTCCACACCCAGCATAGAGCCCAATGCAGGGCTCTTATCTCACAACTCTGAGATCATGACCTGAGCCGAAATCAAGAGTTGGATGCTTAACCAACTGAGCCACCCAGGTGCCCCTCAAATTAAATATTTCTAAAACATATATCCAAAAAGGATTGTTTCTAAAGAACTCTTACATTTCAATTAGATAAACAACCCAACTTAAAAATGGGCAAAAAATATGAACAGACACTTGACCTAAATAAGTACATGAAAATATGCTCGACATTATTAGTCATTAAGGAAACTCGAATTAAAGCCACAATGGGGGCACAGGGGTGGCTCAGTTGGTTAAGCGTCTCCCTTAGGCTCAGGTCATGATCAAGCCCTGCGTCGGGCTCCCTGCTCAGTGAGGAGCCTGCTTCTCCCTCTCCCCACTGCCCCTCCTGCTTGTTCTCTCTTGTTCTCTCTTTTTCTCTCTCTCCCTCTCTCAAATAAATAAAATCTTTTTAAAAAATTTAAAAATAAAGCCACAATGAAATACCACTATACACCCACTAGAATGGCTAACATTAAAAAGACTGACCATATCGAGATGCCTGGCTGGCTCAGTCAGTGGAGCCTGGACTCTTGATCTTCGGGTTGTGAACTGAAGCCCCATGCTGGGTGTTACTCAAAAATAAAAAAAAATCTTTAAAAAAAAAGGGAAAAAAAAAAAGACTGCCGATGCCAAGTGCTGGTAAGGATGTAGAATAACCAAAACTACCATACACTGCTGGGAGAAATGTAAGATGGTACAACCACTTTGAGATACAAGTAGCAGTTTCTTTTAAAAGAAAAAATATTTTTGGGCGCCTGGGTGGCTCACTTGGTTAAGCGACTGCCTTCAGCTCAGGTCATGATCCTGGAGTCCCGGGATCGAGTCCCACATCGGGCTTCCTGCTCGGCGGGGAGTCTGCTTCTCCCTCTGACCCTCCCCCCCTCATGCTTTCTCTCTCTCAAATAAATAAATAAAATCTTTAAAAAATAAAAAAAAAAAAAGAAAAGAAAAAATATTTTTAAGATTTTATTTTATTTCAGAGGCAGGGGGCAGGGAGAGAGAGAGAACTGAAGTGCATGGAGCCGGGGCGGGGGGGGGGGGGGCGGTTGGGGAAGCAGGAGAAAAAGTCTCAAGCAGACTCTGCACTGAGCACAGAGCCCAAATTGGGGCTTGATCTCGTAACTCTGAGATCACCAACCTAAGCAGAAACCAAGAGTCGGATGCTTAACCGACTGTGCCACCCAGGCACCCCAGTTTCTTAAAATTTTTAAGTGTTCGACATACAATTACTATCTAACAGACATTCCATTTACTCAAGAGAAATAAAAGCCTATGTCACAACAAATCCTTGTATATAAATGTCAAAGAAGCTGTATTTTTGATAACCAAAAACTGACCACAACCCAGATGTTCATCAACAGGTGAAGAGATAAACTGGGATACACCTATACAAAGAAATAGCGCTAATCGGGGCACCTGGGTGGCTCAGTCGTTAAGCGGCTGCCTTCGGCTCAGGTCATGATCCCAGGGTCCTGCGAATGAGCCCCACATCGGGCTCTCTGCTCTGCGGGAGGCCTGCTTCTCCCTCTCCCACTCCCCCTGCTTGTGTTCCCTCTCTCGCTGTGTCTCCCTCTGTCAAATAAATAAATAAATCTTTAAAAAAAAGATAGCACTAAGCAATAAAAAATAAAACTACTAATATATGCAGGACACCTGGCTGGCTCAGTTGGTAGAGCATACAACTTCTGATCTCGGGGTTGTCGAGTTTGAGCCTTGCATCAGGTGTAGAGATTACTTAAAAATAAAATTTTTTTTTTTAAATCTACTGACATATGCAACAACATGGGTGAGATGAATCCCAAAATAACTATACAGTAAGTAAAAGAAACCAGCTCCCCTCAAAAAAAAGTACGTAGCACTTTTGGTTTTCAGCTCAGAAGAAGAAAAGGTGCAACTGTCTTCAGTCATCCCAAATCCAGGTTCATCCAACACCAGATGCCTCTGCCATGCTGCCTGCCTAAGTTCAAACCCAACCAGATCAAAGTCATATACTTGAGGTGCACCAGTGGGGAAGTCGGTGCCATGTCTGAGCTGGCCCCCAAGATCAACCCCCCTAGATCTGTCACCAAAAAAAGCTGGTGATGACATCATCAAGGCACCTGGTGATTGGAAGGGTACGAGGATTATAGTGAAACTGAACATTCAGAATAGAAAGGCCCAGATTATCAAAGCCCTCAAGGAACCTCCAAGAGACAGAAAGCAGCAGAAAAACAGTGAGTGTTTTCTCTGTTAAGCACAGCAGAAATACTACTTTTTTTTTTTTAATTTATTTGACAGAGAGAGAGAGACAGCGAGAGAGGGAACACAAGCAGGGGGAGTGGGAGAGGGAAAAGCAGGCTTCCCGCCAAGCAGGGAGCCTGATGCGGGACTCGATCCCAGGACCCTGGGATCATGACCTGAGCCGAAGGCAGACGCCTAACGACTGAGCCACCCAGGCGCCCCAGGAAATACTACTTTTGATGAAATTGTCAACCCTGCCCAACAGAGGAGGCACAGATCATTAGTCAGAGAACTCTCCAGAACCATTAAAGAGATCCTGGGGACTGCCCAGTCTTTGGGCTGCAATGCTGATGGCCGCCACCCTCATGACATCATAGATAACATCAATAGTGGTACAGCGGAATGCCCAACTAGTTAAGAACTACAAATTTCAATAAAGGATCATTTGACAACCAATGGGGGGGGAGTACATAGTAAACAATTCCATTTATATAAAATTCTCAAAAAGGTCAACTAATCTTCAGTGACATAAGGCAGATCAGTAATTACGGAAGATGATCAGTAAATACGGATTATAAAGAGATATGAAGATATTTCTACTAGAGTTAATAGGTATTTCCATTATTGTAATTGTGGTGACAGATTAACAGGTAGACCTCTATGTCAAAACTCAAACTGTACACTTTAAATATATGTAATTAACTGAATGTCAATTATACCTCAATAAAGTTAAAAAAAGAAAAAAGCAAACTATAGTGATAGAAGGCAGAACAGTGGTTGACTGAATACTACAAAACCCAGAAGAGGACTAAATACAAATGGGCAAGATTGAACTTTCTGGGGTGATGCAAATGTTCTGTATCTTGATTGCTGTGGTAGTAAAACAACAATTAACATTTGTCAAAACAAATGACACACTTAAAATGGTTCAACTGTAGTATAAGTAAATTATACCTCAAAAAAGCAGATTTCTACATATTAAAAAAAAATCCAAATGTTGTATAGGTACATTTTTTTTTTTTTAAGATTTTATTTATTTGAGAGAGAGAGACAGAACACAAGCAAGGGGAGAGGCAGAGGGAGAGGGAGAAGCAGACTCCCCGCTGAGCTGGGAGCCCGACATGGGGCTCAATCCCAGGACCCTGGGATCATGACCTGAGCTGAAGGCAGACACTTAACCATCTGAGCCACCCAGGCACCCCTATATAGGTACATTTTAAACACCTTTAAACACATTAAACAGAATATAATCACATATTGTAGTTTACCACCTCATTAATCTATGCTACCAGTTTAACATCCTGACTTTTTTTACCTTTTTTTTTTTTTAAAGATTTTATTTGTAACTAATCTCTACACCCAACATGGGGCTCAAACTCACAACCCCAAGACCAAGAGTCACAAGCTCTTCCAACTGAGCCAGCCAGGTACCCCTTATTTTACATTTTTTAAATTTTTACATTTGATTTTTTTTATGTTACAAAAGAAAAAGAAATCATAAAAGCACTAGAAGAAACACATGAGATAAGGGAAACAAGCAGTTATATATACACTGCTGATGGATTCATAAATTGATACAACCTCTACACCTGGGAGCTAGTTGCAATTATCTATAAAACTTAAATTCATACTCTTTAGTACCCTAGCATTCTACTTCCAGAAATTTTTATATGCTTAACAAAACATGGGAACAAAGAAATATGTATGAGGATTTCACTTACAGCTTTGTAGTAATATGAAACTGGATATATTATGATATATCCACACAGTAGAATACTGTATAACCATTAGAATTTAGTAGTTATAAATACAGATATGAAACCTTCCCCAAAATCATTTAAAAAACATACACAATCCAGAACAGGACTCCTGAGTGCCAATTACATAAGTGAGTTCTGCCTAGGGATGCCTGGGTGGCTCAGTTGGTTGGGCGTCTGCCTTCGGCTCAGGTCATGATCCCAGGGTCCTGGGATCAAGCCCCACATCAGACTCCTTGCTCAGCAGGAAGCCTGCTTCTCCCTCTCATACTCCCCCTGCTTCTGTTCCCTCTCTCACTGTCTCTCTCTGTCAAATAAATAAATAAAATCTTTAAAAAAAAAAAAAGAAAAAAATTTATCTGCCTACACTTTAATATAAAATTTACCCAAAAATGTAGGAGAAATTCACTAAACTTAAAAGCTTTTAAGCATGTGCATTTATATGCCTTGAGTTAACAATGACTACAGTTAACAATAACTCTGAGACGGGATAGGGAGGTGGCTAGGAGACAGCTGAGGAAGGATGCCTTACTTTCCACTGTATTCTCTTTGGTACCTTTTTAATTTGTCCCATGTGTAACTGTTATATATATCAAAAAATATTTTTGAACTGAGACCATTTGCAACCAAAGCTCTGTATGAGTTGGGATTTTCATAATACAGAAATAAACTAGAGGCAGAGATGGATTTAGATCCATAATAGTTCTTCATAACCCAATTTCAAATTTTTATATTCATCACAGCAATCTCATTTTCACTGCCTTTATAACCAGCAAAGTTTAAATTTCAACTTAGAAAATAAATTTTAATAAAATCACATTTTCTATTTTGAACAGGGTTTTGTAGAAGACTTCATTTGAAGGGAAAAAAAGGACTCTACAGTACAAAAGACTATTAAATGAGATGATGTACATTAAACACCCAACACCGTCCAAGCATACAGGCTTGAATAAATGGTAGCTTTTATCTTTTGTATCTAAGAATATGAATCAGAACACAGGAAAGAGAATTTTACTAGGGTAAGAGCGGGGAAGACAGAACAAGGGAAACTTAACAGCAACTAGAGTACAAAATACACAGACAGAATTAAGGAGATAATACTGGAAATGTAGATTAGAGTCAGATTATGAAAGGCTTTGGGAATTCCACGGGAAGGAGTTTAGTTTCATACTCTTAGATAATGAACAATAGATTTCATGCCTTCAAGCAGTCAAGCAAGAGAAGGGATAAGTTTTTAAAAAATAAGTAAGAGGGGAGCCTGGCTGGCTCAGTTGGTGGAGCATGTGGCTCTTGATCTTGGGGGTCATGAGTTCGAGCCCCACATTGGGCATAGAGACTACTTAAAAAGAAATAACAAAGAAGAAATGTGGCTCTCATAAGCAACAGGTGAAAGTGTAAGTTTAGTATAATCTCTTTGGAAGCAACTAGGAAAGAACCATTAAAGTTTTGTGTTTTTTTAACATTTTATTTATTTATTTGAGAGAGAGGGAGAGCACACAGGAGAGGGAGAGGGAGAAGCAGGCTCCTGCTGAGCAAGGAGCCCAATGTGGGGCTGGATCCCAGGACCCTAGGATCATGACCTGAGCCGAAGGCAGACGCCTAACCAACTGAGCCACCCAGGCGCCCCAGAACCATTGAAGTTTTAAATGTATGTTTCCTTTGATTCAGAAATTTCACCTCCAAGATGTCTATACTGAGATATACTCAAGCCTACACACAGATCTACATATAGTTCACTGCAGTAACAATCAAAATAGTAAAAGATTGGAAATAGCGATGCAGAACTGGTTAAAATAGGTTATACAAAATCCATTTGTACAATGGGATATTATATAGCCTTTTAAAAATGTGAGATAAAGGGGTGCCTGGGTGGCTCAGTTTTCAACTGGAATTGTTGGGAAAACTTAATGGTAGAGATGGGTTAGATCTAAAGGGAATTAGTTGCTGCTTCTGATCCCTCTTTCCCACATCTTTTATTCTATAATGCTTAGTTGCAGTGAAAGAAAAAAAAGTTTTCTTTAAATTGAAAAGGAGGCATAAACTTGGTGGAGTTTCCTCTGAACTTCTGAACCACTTATTTATGAATTGCTGCAACTATATTTTTTCAATTATACTTATTTCTCAACTAGATTATAAGCTCCTATATCACAAAGGGATTTTAACGCCTACAGTGCTTAGCACAATTCTTTGTGGAGAACAGTGGTACTGAATAAAAACATTTGAACAACTTAGAGAAGGACTTTCCAGTCCTAGGGCATTTGGGAAATATGAATGTATTCTAAGACCCAGACATGATTTATCTGGGACAACTTTATGAGGGAGACACAGGTCCCAAGCAAATCCTTAGGACTCTAATTTTATCTCAATATCCAGATAGAAAAGTGGACTTGAGAGTTAGAACTCTAGAAACTTTCATATCCAAACACCAAGCATTTGGGGGGACTTAAAATGAGTATGACTGAAAAAATAATACAGGATTTCAAAAGCTTATTATAGGAATAGTCCCCACCTCAAAAAAATAGACAATTTGACTGAATCTGTCCTACCAATCAATAAATACTGACTCCTATGCATGTGAGGAGACAATAATATCAGAAAATAAGAACCAAATTTTCAGTTGTGGTGGTCTGGGAAATTTACTTAAATGAGACAGGATCTGAACCGGACCTTAAAGACTGGCCTAGATAGCAAGGGAGAAGAGGCAGAAAGAAGCAGCGTGACTGAAATAAGGGGCAACAAAAATGGGAAAGATTGGTTTTAAAAAGACTATGATAAGAACTGAATATCAGGTTAAGGATTTTGGATTGTACTGTGCAGATTTTTAAGCAAAAACTGTAATCAAAATGATGTTTAGTAAGTACAGAGAGGACTTAGGGAAAGAACAGAGACTACTTTGAAAGCTGTTACATAATCTAGAAATAAAGGGCTTGAACTACAGTTTCAGAAATTGTAATGAAAATATATTTAAGAGAAATGTATCAATAGGACTCTGCAAAAACAAAACCAGTTTATTCAAATCCACTCACTTAACATTTACTGAATATTTAAATGACCAAGTCTTAAAATACCTTACGTCTAAGCTCTTACTAATGATTTCTCACCAACAGACACTGCTCTCTCCATATTAAAATCTTACTCATTCTTCAAAGTCCTGCATCCTGATCACCTGGTCAGAAGTAGTCCCTTTCCTCCTCTGAACTTCTTGATCTTTATAAGCAAAATAGATTGCCTTGTAGTGAAGTGATGTGAGTAACTGATTGATTGTGCACACTTGGAGGTCAAAACCTTTTTAGGTGGCGCCTGGGTGGCTCAGATGGTTAAGCGTCTGCCTTCGGCTCAGGTCATGATCCCAGGGTCCTGGGATCGAGCCCCACATCGGGCTCCCTGCTCTGCAGGAAGCCTGCTTCTCCCTCTCCCACTCCCCCTGCTTGTGTTCTCTCTCTTGCTGTGTATCTCTGTCAAATAAATAAACAAAATCTTTAAAAAAAAAAAAAAAAAAAACTTGTTAAAAAAAAAAAAAAAAAAACCTTTTTAACTCTCACAGTGCCTTAACACTACAAGCTTAATAAACACTGGTTAAGTATGTGTTTGTACCGCGGAGTGGGCAGTCGCCAAACAATAGCAAATTGAAGATGATTAAAGCTTAAGCCTAAAAGAACGGTGGTAGGAAAAGTCCGTTTAAAAAGTAACATGTGGGGGCGCCTGGGTGGCTCAGTTGGTTGGGCGACTGCCTTCGGCTCAGGTCATGATCCTGGAGTCCCTGGATCGAGTCCCGCATCGGGCTCCCTGCTCAGCGGGGAGTCTGCTTCTCCCTCTGACCCTCCCCCCTCTCATGTACTCGCTCTCTCTCATTCTCTCTCTCTCAAATAAATAAATAAAATCTTAAAAAAAAAAAAAAAAAAGTAACATGTGGGAGGTATCTCGTACTTTGAGGAAAGAAAAAGAAAACTGGAGTTTATTGGACAATTTCCCAATTCCAGGTTCACCTAACTTGGGATCCATCCACCTAAGGCTTCCACCATTCTAGATGTGGTTGTGCACTTTGAAAGTAGCTTCTGAATTCATTTTATTGATTCCTGATGAAATATTCTTAATACTTAACATAGTAATAGTTTTTGTCTTATTACATGAAGAAGATACTACTGGCCTTCCAATGGATGTAACGTGTGTAGTTATTCTTCTCATTGGCAAAGTTAGATTTTCCTAGATGCAGCCAAACACTTGCTCTGACAGCAATGGGGCCAAACATCTTGGCTGGGATGAAAATCTTATAAAACACAACCACCACCAGACAGGTAAAGAGAAAAGAGATGAGCTTGGATGGAACAGAATGTGTTTAGACAAAAGACACAATCTGGTGAAGAGAACACTGGGTAATCCTTAAAACATTTTCAAATAAAGTTGCTAAATTTCAATCTGGAAACAAAATCAAGCTGATACAGCTACTCTACAGAGTGACTTAAATTCAATAATCCATTTCACTGATGACAGCTTTACTGAGAGTAAAGAAAAATATGACTTCATTTTCTTACAACAGAAGGAGGGGACTGAAAATTCTCTCCCCCTCCCGCTTACAGAGGCACATGTGTGCAAGCACACGCTTTGCAGCTTATAGCATATACTAGGGTGAAGTCAGGGGCTCAAAGTCATCCTACTCCAAACTGATGAGTCAGCACTGAAAGATTACCATATCTGGTATAAAGAGCTTAATCCATTTAATGTTTGACCAAAAAAAATTAAATATAAGGACATTCTACATATTTATAAAATGCTTCAAGTTTATAAAATTTTCTAATATAATGAGCCCTGGAAGACCACATACTCCACCCCCTTTGTTTCATAAATTTTAAGACCTAGAGACTGATTTGCAGGAAGCTTACAGTACTAGCTTACAAATTATTCTCAACTCTTCACAGGTAAGTATCATTTTTAAAGTAACAAGCTAACAAACGATTAGGTAACAAAAGGGGAAAATATTCAAAGGTTTTCACTTGTAAATTTTTTTTTATATAAGTTTATTTTTAGTAATCTCTACCCCCAATGTGGGGCTCGAACTCATGGCCTGGAGATCAAGAGTCACATGCTCTTCCGAGTAAGCTAGCCAGGCCCCCGAGATTTTTTTTTTTTTTTTTAATTAAAGTTGTTTTAAAACTGAGCGTATGATCATGCTGCTCTTTCCACCAGTAACAATTAATTCTCATTTATAAAAATGTCAGTTTAGGACATTTAGATTATGATAAACACTTCCTCTCAAAGTAAAAATAATTTGGTTTTAGATTTCACTTAAATAGAACAGCAAAGAATATTTACTCTAAAAGTCTCCCTCCCCCCTCCTTTTTTTTTGTTAAAACTCTTTCTTCCCCTCCCCACGCTTTCTCCTCTTTTGTGCTCAAGTTCTCAAATGCATAAGATGGAGGAACAATACCACAATGCAACTGCAGGCTTCCTGCCTACTAGCCAGTCATTATTCTTGACTCAAGAACTTTCAAAACACTGCTTGGGTTGCTTTGAAATTCCCTCTTTCAGATTTTCCCTCCTTCATGGAACATCTATTTAAAAGAATGACTTCAAAAATGTCTTGCTACACCCAATCACAACTCTCTGAGATGTAAATGCCTTAAATTCGCCGAACACCAATCTGAAAGTACAGGACAGGAAAAAAAAAACTGTATTTCTGGCCAAGCATAATAGTATTTTTCTCATACATATATTAATCCTGTTTCTGAAAAATTCCGTATTTATGACTACAATACTACCATCACTTTTTTTTAAACACCATATAGATCTCTGTCTCGAACTACACTGGATCAATGGAAAAGGGCTACCTTAATTATTGCTGACAAAGTAAAGTTCACACCAAAATGAAGTATATTCATTTATTTTTAAAAAGTTACCAAGGGCAGGGGCGCCTGGGTGGTTCAGATGGTTAAAGCGTCTGCCTTCTGCTCAGGTCATGATCCCAGGGTCCTGGGATCGAGCCCCGCACCGGGCTCCAACCCCGCACCAGGCTCCCCGCTCAGCGGGAGCCTCCTTCTCCCCCTCCCTCTGCTTCTCCCCCTGCTCAGGTTCTCTCTCTCTCTGTATCTCTGTGTCTCGAATGAATAAATTTAAAAAATATTAAAAAAAAAAAAAGTTACCAAGGGCAGAAAAAATTACCAGCAGCAGTCACCTGGAAACCTGGGGAATTTCCCATTTCCTCTGACCACACTTTGATGGTGGCAGTAGTACTTATAAGTTTATGTGGTTTTTGAGATAAACCAATGGTGCTACTCTAGACTGAGACATGGGGCGTAGGGAGGGGGGATAAATTATATACCAGTTAAACATGTGTTCTTTCCTTTTTTTAAAGGCAAAAGCATTAAAAATGAATGTCAAACACATTGGTTCATGAGTAACAACTTGTCAAACTGTTACAATAAATAAAAATTTTTCCAACACCTCTAACAAAAACAAAGACAAATCTATTTCAAACAATATTCAAAAACGCTCAATCCCAGTACAACAAAATAATTTAGCTAGTCCCCTGGAGTTTGTTATAATGAGATTTAACCTGTACACTCAACATTCAATTAACCATGAGGCTTATCCTAATTGAGGATTATGCTGACTTCTGCAGTCTTTTCCCATCTATCCATCTACCACTCCTACTCAGCTGCTATAGCTACCAGAAGCAAAGCCCCAGGGAGCAGTAGATTATCCATTACTATGTGGTACCCATGCCAATATTCCCTTTTCATCCTTACATGGATGAGGAAGAGTTAAATTTAGTAATCTACTCAGCCTAGTTTCCAAAAAGTGAAACTTCAGAACCCTCACTCATAACCTCTAACCAAAGAAATTAAACATTTCAGAAGAATACCTTCATTGGTGACCAGCAGACAAAAAAAGTTACACTCAAAAAAAAGACTAGTCCATTTGCTCTTAAAATATTCTCTGAAATGGGTAAAGCCCGTTTGCCAGATAGATCAGACTTCTTTCCTTTGCCTCTAGGCCACAAAATTTACTACAGTTAAATAAACCTTTATTACTACCCCCCTGTAAATTGACCCAGGCTGGCAGAACCTACCAAACTGAGTTAATGCTGACAAAGTTGGGAACTGGCAGTATGTAGTCTAAGATTATCCAGTCTGTGGATAAATCAGCCTCCTAGACAGCACAGGTCTTCCTTTCAACTCCTGCTGTGTATCTTCTGGCCATTTTCCTGTTCATTTAACAACTCTCCACCAGAAGGTAGGAAAGGGAAAGGCGATTAAATTCAAGTCAATTTCATCATTTGTTAGGAGCTGAAAATAAGGTTAGACTCTGGATAAACTGCACCCTTAACCCAAAACAATCTCCCAGAAACCCTATCAGAAATCCAATGGGCTAAATGAATTTACCTAGCAAACACTAACAAAATGAAGGAATAAGCCTCATTACAATAGAGCCCCTCCTCCACTTTAACAGAGAAATGTTCATTTTGTAATCCCCTCCCCCACCCCCAAAAGCACTCAATAAAACAGAAGAAAATGCCTACGTTTTACTGCAGTACTCAATCTCAATGCTATCCGTGAGGATCTAAACATACAGTCACCTATTTCTTTAATCTGCTGAACTATGAGAAAGAAGTTAATATACATTTCCAGTACTAATTTTCTGCTCTCAGAGCTTAACCACTCAATAATGGAAAAAAAAAAAAAAAAAAAGAATATTCTACACTACAGAATATATAGTAAGTTCAAACCAAACTGGGACAGGTCCTCTCTGGTTTAACCTGTGAGAAACTCGTCAACATGATCAACAATTCGTTTTTCTAGTCCTAGGTAGCATCAGATTAACAACTGCATTAAATTGTGGTCGCTTTCCAGTGTAGACAGCCACTGGAGGCTATACTCATTCTAAACTTGCAACAAATCTAGTTTTCAAAAGTAGTCTACATCCTCAGGCCAAGGCTTGACATTATATAGTCTAAAAAAATGCAAAAGAAACCCTAAAGCCATTTATTTTAACACCAATTTGGCAGAGAACAATAGTAGTTTGGTTTTTTATCTTACCCTACTGTCCAAACTAAAATATTTTTAAATTATTCTTTTTAAAAACTTCTCAAAAACACAGTAGTCTTTAAAAGAAACTATTCTAAACAAAAAAAGAAAAAAAAGAAAGAAAAGAAACTATTCTAGGGGCGCCTGGATGGCTCAGTCAGTTAAGTGTCTGCCTTCAGCTCAGTTTATGATCTCAGGGTCCTGGGATCAAGCCCCACATCGGGCTCTCTGCGAAACAGGGAGCCTGCTTCTCCATCTGCCTGCCCCTCTGCCTGCTGTTCTCTCTCGCACGCTGTCAAATAAATAAAATCTTTAAAAAAAATAAAAAATATTCTAGAATCATACAGTTAATACATAAAAGACTAAATAAAAACAATTAAAAAAAAAAAAAAACTTCTCTTTATTATGTCCCTGACACAGTAAGGAAGTTTATTTCAAAAGACCAGTCAAGAAGGCTTTAGTAAGTGACCATTTCAAAAACTATTTTTTATTTCGCATCGCCTAGAAAAAGGATCCAGGGTCCAACAGTACACAGACTCCTTACTGAATGAATTCTAATTTATTTGTTGGGGGGGGAGGATTTATTGAAATAATTCTTAAATAGGGATAAGAATATATCCCTGATATAAGAAATCTTTTTTTTAATTTTTTAAAGATTTTGTTTATTTATTTGACAGAGAGGGAGAGAGCACAAGCAGGGGGAGCGGCAGCCAGAGGAAGAGGGAGAAGCAGATTCCCCGCTGAGCAGGGAGCCTGATGCGGGGCTCGATCTCAGGACCCTGGGATCATGACCTGAGCCAAAAGCAGACATTTAATCGACTGAGCCACCCAGGTGCCCCAAGAAGTAACTCTTGGGGGGGGGGGGTACACAGTATACTGAATTTCAAAATATAGTGAAATGATTTAATATAATCCCTAATAGCCTAAACTCTAGTATCATTGAATTTTTTTAATGAATTGTTAGTGTTGGTAAATTTCAAACCACCATTCTAAAACTTACAAAAATACAAAATCTGTTAATTATGCTGAGGCTGTTTTGCATTTTCAAAGCCTCTGTAGGTAAGGAATATTTTACGGTAAAAATATTTCCTACAACTCCTCTAGAAACATTACAGCTTCCCATTTATTCCACAATCCTCATGTCCAAAATGTAGTCCTATATGCTAGAAGCTGGCATATACCTTTTTTTTTTAATACTGATTGGACAATTAAGTCACTTCTATCAATACAGAAAATACCACTATAATTTAGGATCACAGGCAACCTAGATTACTGCTCATTTAAATGCAGAACCTGAAGCAACCTCCAGTGACAGGAGCTATAGTGTTCAATATCATTTTACATGTTACAAACAGAGGCTTCATCTTACATACAAACAATGAACCCTGGCAGCATTCTTCATCCTAAAGCCCCACAGATTGTTACTTCTTTAAAGGTGTTAGTACATAAGGCAACATAAGCAGTAAGTTCAGAAGCCCTTTCTTAATAGCTATCAACGTTTGTTCAAGACAGTGAAAAGAAAACAATATTCCCACCACATTTTCCCTTTCTTCTGTTCATTTTATTTTCCTGCTTTGGCACCCAACAAGGATATGTTTCAAATAAAAATCTTAAAATAATTATTCCAAAGACCAAAGATACTCTAGAAACCAGTAATAGTCACTGCCTCCAAGGAGCCCAAATTGGAGGGTTTAGAGGAGAGACTCATTTTTCAATGTTTGTGTACCTTTCCAGTTGGGTATTTTATCTGGTATAACCTATTCTAAATAGAGCAATAATTTAAATTTTTTTCAAGAACATTTCATGAACTTCCAGATTTCCGCTTAACAGTTTATGCGGCATTCACAAGACCTATGTTTGGGGGTTTTTTGTTGTTGTTTTCTTTTTTGGGGAGAGGGGGGTTGGTTTTTTCCATCATTCTCTATACAACCTGCTGCAACACATACTGAAGCTTTCTTGCAGCCAGGGACCAGTTAGGTGGATCCGAGGCCAGGCATTTAAATCAAGGAGATGCAGCAATCTCACTCAATACTACTACCACTCACTCATCTCATTCAAATCCATTTAAACCCACTGCAGCAAGACAGCTGGTACTCGCCTTCCTGTTTCTTTACGGTACAGGCTTAATAACAAAAACAGGTTGGCTTTGAAGCGCTGCTCAAAAACTGCAAAAAAGGAAGTCTTCACATTCGGGAGGGGAAAAAAGAAGTTTCGACTTCGGGAGAATTTCATACCTTTCATGTCATTCCATTTAGGAATCCCGAACTCCTCCTGCTTAGTGAGATTCTGAAACGATGCTTTCTCTCTCTCACAACTGCTCTTTTGGTTAACTTTTCCACCCTAAGTGCCCTCAAACTAGAAGCAACTAAGCCTTCCAACGACTCATGGTTTTTTGGTTTTGGGTTGTTTGTTTTTTTAAAGCATGTGCAAGACAATTTAAATCATTACAAATTGAATCAATGTATGTAAGATCAGAGATGGGGACGGGAAAAATAGTACTAATAAAGACAGCCAAACCCCAAATTTGATCCGCCAACTTCCCACTTGCCATTTCCCAACCTTCACACCAGAGGTAGCAAAATGCCTTTTCACTGAGAAAACTGCGGAGAACCTACCCGTGCCCAAAATGAAATTCCGCAGATAATTCGAGTTAAAATACTAAAAATGCCCAAGTGAAGGAGGAAACACAGCAACAAAATGCAGCCCGATTCTGAGTGCGACTGGGAGGCTGGCGCGGGGGTCGGTGGGGTCTGTGCGGTTTCCCCCGCCCCCTAATTCTTGAGAATAACTGCGAAGGAGCCGAGGCAGCGGGAGGAGGGGGACGCGGGGAGCGTTCTAAAGCAGCCCTACGGGCTGGGAGAAGATAAAACTTTAGGGACAGGAAGGAAAAGCGGACCCCCGCGGTCCCCCCAAACTCGTCGGGGTGACCCCTCCGCGCGGGGACCTCCTTGCACCCCCAAGGCGGCTGCCGCCCCACCTCGACTCCCCTTCCTCCGGCCGCGGGCCGCCCCGGACTGCGGAGAAGCAGCGCGGCCCCGACACCCCGAAACTATCTCAGCGCGCCCCCCTCTCGGCGCGCCCCTCAGTGTCTCCGCGGAGCCGCAGCCGCCGGCTCGCGGCAGCCCCGGGACTCGCCCTCTTTCCCTCCGCCTCGCACTCCACCCCCTCGCCCGCCGCCGCTCCTCCTTTATCTCCACTCACCGCCCGCCGCCATTTTCCTCGCAGCTCAGCTTTAAATCGGAAACTCGCCGCTCAGCCCGCAGCCGCCACCACTGCCGCCACCACCGACTCAGCCGCCGCGGCCGCCGCCGTCGCTGTGGAGGGGCTGAGGCGGCAGCGCCTGGAGCCGCGGCGCGGGGGCCTCCGGGATATGTAGTCCCGAGGCCACGCCCAGCACTACCGGTCCCAGGGGGCCTTGCGCGGCCTGGGCGCTAGGTGCCCCCGCCCGGCCCAGCTCCCGCGGCTCGAGGGCGTGGCGGTGTGGACCCTCTGGCCGCTCTCCCTCGATCACTGCCTGGGAGCTGCGGCAGGGTCCGGAGGACTAGAATGCTGCTCTGGCCCTGCCCTTAATCTTGTCACACTTGCCTTCGTCCAGTAATATCTAACATTTACGGAGTGTTTATTGTGTGCCAAGTACTGATCCTCAAAACAAGCATCATTTTGGGATCGCTGTTACCCTCATTGTTCAGATGAGCAACCTGAGGCACAAGGTCAGAAGCCACCGGGTTGTTCATTAGATGCTAAAGCCACTGGGCGAAAGGTTGTTTGGCAACAGTATATTCACTATATATTCAGTCCCTAAATATCATCCCACGGAGTAACTTGCTTTGCAGTGGACAGAACTGGCAGACACCACCTTAACCGGGAGATCTAATCACCAACACTATCGCTTAGCGTCACCAATAATGGATCTGATATTATGTGTCTCCTGATATGATGCAACGGGGATGGCATTATGCCTCCTCTGTAGAATCCTTGCCCAAATAACAGCTACCCTGAACCTAACTATGGAGAAACAATCAGACAAATCCAGAATGTGGGACATAGGCTGCAAAACACCTTTCCTGAGCTCTTAAAAATACCAAAGCGGGAAAGAGGTGAGAACTAAACGCATTAGGTGAGCCTCGAATGGATCAAGGTTTTCTCCTTAATGTAAAAAGCACTTCGGGAGGGAAATTTTAATATGGACTATATATTAGATAATACTGTTGAATGAGTATTAAGTGTGTTGAGTGTGACTAGAAACAAAATCACCGCTTTATGCTACACCACAACCGTTTCCCACCGGGACTGTGGCAGTAGCTTCCTCACTGTTCTCCCTGCTTCCTTCCCTTCCAGCCTTTCAACCTGGAGTCCCTTCTCAACATAGCAGTCAGAGAGATCCTGGTAGAAACCAAGTCACTTTATGTCTGTCATCCAAATTCTTTGCAGTAACCTGTAAAGCCCCACACAACCTGTCTTTCCCCTCTCAGTCATCTCTCAGTTCTTGTCCAACTCACTGCTATATTCCAGGTCCACTGGACTCCTTGGGGCCCCTTCAACATGCCTAGCACACACTGGCCTCAGAGACCTTGCATTTGCTACTTCTACCTAGTTCACTTTTTCCCCCGGAAAGTTTACTTTTTTTTTTTTTTTTTTAAACTCACCACCCTGTTCAAGACCTGAGCTGAGATCAAGAGTTGGACGCTTAGCCTTAACTGACTGAGCCACCCAGGTGCCCCTAAAGTTGAAATCACTCCCTCCCTCATCTCCCCCATGGTCATTGTCCAAATGTCACGTCTTCAGTGAGGCCTTCCCTGATTTCTCTATTTTTTAAGATTTCTTTTTAAAGATTTTATTTATTTGTTTGACAGAGAGAGAGACAGCAAGAGAGGGAACCAAGCAGGGAGAGGGAGAAGCAGGCTTCCCACCGAGCAGGGATCCCAATGCGGGGCTCGATCCCAGGACCCTGGGATCATGACCTGAGCCAAAGGCAGACGCTTAACAACTGAGCCACCCAGGCGCCCCTATTTTATAAAGATTTATTTATTTATTTGGGAAAGCAAGACAAAGAGCAGGGATACACACGAGCACAGGGGAAGTGGCAGAGGAGAGAATCTTCAAGCAGACTTCCCACCAAGCGCTGAGCCCCACACGGGGCTTGATCCCAGGACCCATGAGATCATGACCTGAGCCTCAACCAAGAGTCAGATGCCCAACCGACTGAGAAACCCAGGTGCCCTGATTTCTCTATTTTAAATTCCTGACCACTGCAGTCCCAGCTTTCTCTATCCCTCTTCCCTGTTTCATTTCTCTTCATAGCACTTTTTATCATTGGAAACACCATATATTTTTGTTTACTTATGGCATTTAATACCTCTTTTCCTCACTAGATTGAAAATTCTGTGAAGGTAGGACTTCTATCTCTTTCATTCTCTGATGTATTCTCAGTACCCACTACATAGTTTAGCAGTAGTACTCGCTCAGACTGTATGTCACTTGGGTCCAATCCCTCATCAGACAACAGACAATAAATACTATGTTAGATGTTGAGAACCCAGAGATGAATGCTAAGACCCGCATGAACTTTCTCTTGAACAATTGCAGCCGTCCTGCCACTCTCCTTGCTTCTCCCTTTAGTGATCCCATAAACCACTCCCCACACAGTAGCCAGGGGGATCTTTAAAAAATCATATACTAAATTATGTCACCTGAACATGTTCCAGTGACATCCTATTGCATTTGGGATAAAACCCAGACCCTAACTGACTTGGTCTCTGCTTCCCTCTCTGATCTCAGGTTAGTGTATTTTTTCTCATTTCTTACCCCATGCCAGATACTAGCATTCCTGATGTTTCCTGAACTTTCCAAGCATGCCTCAGGGCCTTTCACTTGCTGTTCCCTTTGCTGTCTGGAATTTTCATTCCTCCTGGCTTGCTCCCTATTGTCATTCAGATCTCTGCTCCTTACTGTCATTGGGGTGGGTCTTCCAAACCCTAAGTTCCAAGAGGGCAGGAAGTTTGTTCAGTTCACTGCAGTGTCTCTAGCACCTAGATTAGTGTCTGGCCTACAGTAGGTATTTAAATATTTGTGAAAGAAAATAAATAAATAAATAAATAAATAAATATTTGTGAAAGAGGGCGCCTGGGTGGCTCATTCAATTAAGCCTCTCTTGGTTTTGGCTCGGGTCATGACCTCAGGGTCCTGGGATCCAGCCCCGAGCTGGCTCCGTGCTCAGTGGGGAGTCTGCTGGAGATTTTCTCTCCCTCTCCCTCTGGCCATCCCACACTCTCAAGTGTGCTCACACTCTCTCTCTCTCAAATAAATAAATAAATCTTAAAAAATAAAAATAAAAAATAAGTATTTGTGAAAGAAAGGGGGAAAAGAAGAAAGGAAAGAAGGTAAAAAGGAAATCAATCTATCAATTCTATTAACATATACGTATGTTCAGCTCTCTGGTCTCAGACCTAGTTTGTGGCGAAATGACTAAACACAGCAAGAAGGTCGGAGTTGTATGTAAATACGGGACCGTTATGGTGCCTCCCACAGGAAAATGGTGAAGAAGATTGAAATGAGCCAGCATGAAAGTACACTTGCTCCTTCTGTGGCAAAACCAAGATGAAAAGAGAAGCTGTGGGGATCTGGCGTTGTGGTTCCTGCCTGAAAACCGTCGCTGGTGCTCCCCGGACCTATAGCACTGCTTCTGCCATCAAGGTAAAGGCGGCCATCGGAAGTCTGAAGGACTCAAGAGACCAGTAGAAGCTCCACCATTTGAGACATTGCTAGCCTATAATAAATGGGTTAATTTATGCAACCAAAATATGTACATATATAAAAATACATATATTCACACAAAGTGGGACTGATATTAACAATTAAAAAAATATATGTTCAGGGGCGCCTGGGTGGCTCAGTCGTTAAGCATCTGCCTTCGGCTCAGGTCATGATCCCAGGGTCCTGGGATCAAGCCCCGCATCGGGCTCCTTGCTCAGCGGGAAGCCTGCTTCTCCCTCTCCCACTCCCCCTGCTTGTGTTCCCTCTCTTGCTGTGTCTCTGTATGTCAAATAAATAAAATCTTTTAAAAAACAAAAAGTATGTTCAAAAATAGGGAGGCAGACCATAAGAGATGCTGACCTTTAAGAAACAAACTGAGGGTGGCTGGAGGGGAGGTGGATGAGGGGGATGGGGTAACTGGGGGATGGGCATTAAGGAGGGCATTAACAGGTGAACACTGGGTGTTATATGCAACTGATGAATCACTGAATTCTACCACCAAAACTAATCATACAGAATATGTTAACTACATTGAATTTCAATAGAGAATTTAAAAAAAATTAAAAACAAAAAAATTTTTTAAATATGTACAAGTTGTTTGAGAACCCAAGAATAGAGCTTTTAACTCAAGGGGTATCGGAAAAGGCTTCCAGGAGGAAGCAACTTCTGCGCTGACTTTGGCAGGGTTTTGATGGCACCTGTTCCTAATCCCGTACTGAGCGACATCTGGGAAACACTCTTCTAGACTTAAAATCTAAGCCACATGAGTGACACGCTCTAGTAAAGAGTTTGTGAAGATGCCTGCTATCATTCCTTCCTGTTTGCACAATCTACTCCTCCATCAAGAGGTAGACTTTATTTCCTCTTCCTTGAATTGGGGTGGCTCTAGGACTGTTGGATGAATGGAAACGGTGGACGTTATATGGTAGGACTTTCAGGTCGAACCTTATGATGATTGGCAGCTTCCGCTTCCTTCCTCCTAGAATCACCATGTTATCGGAACCCCAAGCCACATGGAGAGGCCACATGGAAAAAAAGTGAGGCAGTCCAATCGACAGCCCCAGCTAAGATCCCAGCTAGTAGTAACTGCCAGCCATATGAGTCAGCCTTTTTGCACATTCCAGTCCCTGGGGGCTCAGGGAAGACAGCTCCCACCAACAAGATCTACAACAGAAGAACCACCCACTGAGCCAAATCAACCTACAATGTCATGAGAGATAATGAAATGGTTGGGCTTTAAACCACTGTATTTTGCAGTGATTTGTTACTCAGCAATTGATAATCGAAACACTCTGCATATGTGGACTTTTGCCGACCTGTGGCAAGAACCTTCAGTAGGCAGGAAGAGTAGTCTCAAATCCTCAAACTACCCCTATAAAATTGGCTTGGCCTAGGGACAAAGAAGCATAAACACTGTGAGGATGAGATGAGAAGGTCACCTGGCTAAAGCCCTCCAAAAATGAAGAGATTCTTCCTACAACCTTTCAGATTTCACAGAGTCACTGCTTCCATGCTCCCAGGATGGGTGCTCATTTCCTCAAGGGCAGCTGTGCTGGTCAGGGCTCTCGGGCTGCAAGCAACAACAATAGACTCTGGGACGGAGTGAAATGATAGGCAGGAACTCACAGAATCAAAGGGAAGACTAGAGGATCAGGCCAGAAATGTCAGAAACCAGGGGAAAAGAAGATCCTGAATATCTTTTCTGGAATCAGCAGTAAATCTAGAGATCAGTCTTTTTTTTTTTCTATATTCTCATCACCCTATTCCAAGATTCAAATTCAAAAGAGGAATTTGTCCAGGGGTGCCTGGCTGGCTCAGTTGGTGGAGCATGTGACTCTTGTACTCGGGGTTGTGAGTTTGAGCCCCACCTTGGGTGAAGAGATTACTTAAAAATCTTAAAAAAAAAAAAAAGGAATTCGTTCAATTGGTCTAGCTTGTGTCACATGTTGGATATGCAAGTAACAGGCTACTAGACCAGTAATCATACTAACTAGCCTACCTACAATTTACTCTCAAATAATTCAAGGGGGGAAAAATACACACACACACACACACACGGAGAGAGAAAGTGCATGTGAGCAAATGTGGCAAAATTTTACCAGTTAGTAGATTTAGGGGCGCCTGGGTGGCTCAGTCAGTTAAGCATCTACCTTCTACTCAGGTCATGATCGCAGGGTCCTGGGATCCAGCCCTGCGTCGTGTGGAGTCCCTTGTGGAGCCCAGTATATGGCTCCCTGCTTAGCGGGGAATCTGCTTCTCCCTCTCTTTCTGCCCCCCCCCCCGATTGTGCTCTCTCACGTGCTCTCTTTCTCAGATAAATAAATAAAATCTTTAAAAAATATATTTAAAAAAAATTAGTAAATCTACATTCAGGGTATGCAGGTGTTTATTGTATTAGTGAAATTTTTCTGTAGACTTGAAATTTTCCAAAATAAAAAAGTTTGGGGGAAGAAACTTCTGGCAGAAAAAAAGATAATCCTAGCCAGCACTCATAGAAACCTTAGACTTACCAGACACAAGTCAAAGTCCATTGCATATATTAATTCATTTAATCCTTGTGCTAACCCTAAGCAGTGGGTCTTTTAGTATCTCCATTTTACACATGAATAAATGGAGGCATTGAACAAATTAGTAACTTGCCCAAGGGTATAAGCTCCTAAGTGCTGGAGTCAGGAAGATATAAAGCCAGGCTCACAAGCTCAAGATCTTAACTATTATGCTTTATTGCCTCTCCATAGATGCATAAACAATAAAAACATTTAATTGCCTCATATAATATGTCTAGAGGTAGACAGTTCCAGAGTGTGTTCATCAAGAACCAGGATGAGAGGGCACCTGCATGGCTCAGTCTGTTGAGCGTCTGCCTTCAGCTCGGGTCATGATCTCAGAGTCTTGGGATGAGCCCCACATGGGGCTCCGTGCTCAGCGAGGAGTCTACTTCTCTCTCTACTTCTGCCCCTCCCCTGCTCATGCTCGCTCGTGCTCTCTCCCTCTCTCGCTCTCTCTCTCAAATAAATGAATAAAATCCTTACAAAAAAAAAAAGAGCCAGGATGTTACAATCCTTCTGTTGCACCATCTTCAGCATATTGGCTTTCTGTCCTTAGTTTATTGCTTCGTGGACACAAGATGGCTGCCACAGCTGAAGAATCACATCAATTCACATGCCAGTTCAAATTCAGGAAGCAGAAAAGTGATTAGGTGTCAAGAGAGATGCCGTATCTCTCCACTTTTCTTTCAGACTAAAACTCTTTCCCAAAAGTTTCTGGCTCCCCCTCACTGCCCCCTGCCCCCACAGCAAATGTCCTCTTACATCTCATTATACTGGAGATATGGGCCCCATGGGGACCCCTGGCTGCAAGGGGATCTGGGAATCCAAGCATTTACTATTTCAACCATGCACTTTGAGGGGATGAGTGAATGTTTCTCAGTTGTTTGGTGTAGCCCAGAGCTTCTGCTTTTGTCCCTGCCCCCATCACGGTCCCCTGCATTCTTCCTTCTTTTATTGTGTGACAATATAGCCTAGTGGTTAAGAGTGTGGGCTTTGGCACCCACTGCCTGACTTGCTCGGCTGGTTCTGCTACTTATAAACCTGTGTGATAATGACTGGTTGCTTGAACTTTCTGTGCCTCCATTTCCTAAAATGGGAAATAAAATAACCCCTATTTCATATAAGGATTAAATAAAACAATACAGTGAAAACCCTAAAAACAGTATCGAGCACAAAGTACACCTTCAATAAATGTTAATAATGATAGCGTATGGCAGTTCCAAACTCGGGGCTTGCAGGAATTAATACCCAAAGGTTAGTAACAATTTCCTCCTCCCCCCCCACCCCGCCCATTTTGCCTCCTTATACTTACTACAGTCTGAAATTGCCCTGCAAGTGAAAATAGACTGCTTGGGTGGATATCTAAGCCCTGCATCTGCCTAAAACTCTGTTTTGAAATATGCAATCTGAAAATGAGCTGGCCCGGGACCAGGCTCCACCCCGAGGCTATGTGTACTCTGAACCTCTCCACTCCTGGCTGGGACACACAGCTGAGGGGGAGTCAGACAGACAGGCAGAAGAGACTTAAGACCAACAAACGCTTTATTTGTTGTTTTGCTTAAAAGGGGAAAACACCTCTGTGAAGAATCACATTTAAGGCAAATTTTTGGTGAGTAAAGAGCAGCCTGAGCTTTCCGACCCGGAGTAACCTGGTTCACACTTCTTGCTTTAAACCTGGATCAGGGGTTGGTGACCTGTGATTTTTGTTCCAGAGGTGTCGCATGAACCAGTTGAAATTGGCACCTGGACTGGCTACAGTAGGCTTGCCCGCCCCCACTACCGGCAAATGACTCCGCACAGGTGGAAGAATCTTAAGCCCAGCTCACTTTTTGCTTTTTTTTTTTTTCTTTCTGAGACTTATTAAATGTGTTTGCTTTGGGAAAAATTAGTTTGCTACCAAATGCTTAAAAAGTACCCATTGTGGGAGCGCTAAAGGTAAAAAAAAAAAAACAAAAGCATCAGCAAGTTTGAGGTGAAATTGGAACTTCCATACACTGCTGGCAGGACTATAAATGGTGCAGCCACTTTGGATAACAGTTTGGCAGTTCATCAAAATGTGAAACATAGAGTTGCCCTATGATCCAGCAATTCCACTCCTAGGTATATTCCCAAAAGAATTTAATACGTAAGTCCACGTGGGCGTCTGGATGGCTCAGTCAGTTAAGCATCTGACTCTTGGTTTCAGCTCAGGTCATGATCTCAGGGTCATGAGATCGAGCCCCACATCGGGGTCCCGGCTCAGCGCAGAATCTGCTTGAGATTCTCTCTCCCTCTCCCTCTCCCTCTGCCCCTCCCGCTTATGCTCTCGCTCTCTCTCTTTCTAAGATAAATAAATCTTTAAAAATAATAATAAATAAAAATAAAACAGGGCGCCTGGGTGGCTCAGTCGTTAAGCATCTGCCTTTGGCTCAGGTCATGATCCCAGGGGCCTGGGATCGAGCCCCACATCGGGCTCTCTGCTCAGCGGGAAGCCTGCTTCTTCTCCTCCCACTCCCCCTGCTTGTGTTCCCTCTCTCGCTGTCTCTCTCTTCAAATAAATAAATAAAATCTTTAAAAAAAAACCAAAAACATAAGTCCACTCCAAAACCTGTACAGAAATGTTCGTAGCATTTATTCATAATAGTCAAAAAATGGAAACAACCCCAATGACCATCAACTGATGAATGGTTCAACAAAAATGGTTCAACAAAAATACCCGCTCAACGGACTGTCATCAGGCAACAAAAAGGAGTGAAGTACTGATTCATCCTATAACATGGGTGAACCTTGAAAACATCATGCTAAGTGAAAGAAGCCAGACATATATCACACGATTCCATTTATATGAAATGTACAGAACTGGCAGATCTAAAGAAACAAAAAGTAGGTTAGTGGTTGCTAGGGACTGGAGAATGGGGGCATGGGAGATGGTGGCGAAGGAGGGGTGCAGCATTTCTTTCTGGGGGGGATGAAATATTCTGAAATTAAATAGCGGTAATGATGGCGTGACACTATGGATATGCTAAAAAAAAAAAAACACTGCGGCATACTCTTTAAAAGGGTGAATTTTATGGCATGTGAATCATATCTCAATAAAGCTCTTTTTTAAGCATCCGTTGTGGTTAATGCAATTGTGAAATTAGTAATTTTCACATTTTCAGAGATATGAAAAGAAAACATTTTTAAATAATGGTAGGGGCGCCTGGGTGGCTCAGTCCGTTAAGCAGCTGCTTTCGGCTCGGGTCATGATCCTGGGGTCTTGGGATCGAGCCCCACATCCGGCTCCCTGCTCGGCGGAGAGCCTGTTTCTCCCTCTCCATCTGCCTGTCACTCTGCCTACTTGTGCTCTCTCTCTGTCTCTCTCTCTGTCGAATAAATAAATAAAATCTTTAAAAAATAAATAAATAAATAAATAAATAAATAAATAATGGTAGAAAATCAGAAGGTATAAAGTGGTATAGAGTAAAAAGAAAGCTTCTCCCTACTCCTGTTCACCAATCGTCCTCTTTCCAAGGATTACCACTATCACCATCTCCTTTTTTTTCTTTTTAAATTATTTTTAATATTTTATTTAATATTTTAATATTTTATTTTTAAGTAATCTCTACACCCAACATGGGGCTCGAACTCACGACCCTGAGATCAAGAGCCAGCCAGGCACCCTGACCATCACCATGTCCTTCCAGGGATAGTCTACGCCTACACAAATTTATAGATGTGTTGCTTCTTATATAAACAAGAGCATACTGTCCACAATGTTTTGCCCCTTATCACTTAGTAATGTATCATGAAAATTTCTTTGCAAGGACCTTATCATAAAGTACATAGAGAGCTGTCATGCTTTTTTTTATAAGTATGTGGATGTTGTTAGTAGACATTCAGTTTGTTTCCTTTCTTTTACTATTACAATGAATTTCCTTGTACCTCTCTCTTAAAAGCAACATTTTAACAGGTACTAGTAATCATAAAATATAAAGAAGTAGAGATCTTATTAATGAAGACTTTTTTTTTCTTGAGAGAGGAAGGGGGTGAGAGGAGCACAGGGAGGGAGAGAATCTTTTTTTTTTTTTAAGATTTTATTTATTTACTTGACCGAGAGCATGCACAAGCAGGGGGAGTGGCAGGCAGAGGGAGAGGGAGAAGTAGACTCCCCGCTGAGCAGGGAGCCTGACATGGGGCTCAATTCCAGGACCCTGGGATCACGACCCCAGTCAAAGGAAGACGCTTAACCTACTGAGCCAACCAGGCACTGCTTTAATGAATTCTTTCTAAATGAATTTCATGATGTCAAACTTAGGACCCTCCCAGCACTAGCAGAGGAATGGGACCAGAGGGAGCCATGAGAGGAGACAGAGATGTTCTCTAGCAATGGTCATGTTTTGGATCAAGGCAGCTCAAAGTTCTGAAATGGAAGAATCACCGAAGTTGGAGCTTTTTTTTTTTTTTAAAGATTTTACTTTTTTATTTGACAGAGAGAGACACAATGAAAGAGGGAACGCAAGCAGGGGGAGTGAGAGACGGAGAAGCAGGCTTCCCACCGAGCAGGAAGCCCGATGCGGGGCTCGATCCCAGGACCCCGGGATCATGACCTAAGCTGAAGGCAGACGCCTAACGACTGAGCCACCCAGGCGCCCCTGGAGCTTTTTGTTTCAGATGGGAAAAGACATCTTTGAAGATGGCCACATCAAGTGTCTCCAATAGACAGTACTGGAGTTGGCTTCAGGAGACGATATGTTTTCCAGATAGTGAATCAAAACCCATTTGTGGGTTTGGAAATCAACATCATGGGATTTGCCCACTATTTTAAAACACGGTGATGGAATTTTATGAAATATCAGAGTGGATCTCCCATAATACGCGTTGTTTCTTAAAATTTTTATCTCAAGTATATTTAGAAGTGTGAATACTGAATCACAGTGTGAAATATATTCGTCACTGTGATTCACAGTCAAATGCTTAAAGGCAGTGAGCAAGGAGGGCGACTTTCTGGCCCATACATTCTCTTTCATAACCCCAAGCCTTTTTGCCAGACTTAGTATATAAAACTGAAAACCAAATCCCCCACTCCCTGCCCATTCCCCTCCCCCCCCCCCCCCCCCCCGCCAAGGATAAATTCAAGTGACAAGTGGGAAGGCGATGGTCTGTGAGATGGTGGCCTTGAGGAACCAGACTCAATCCCACCCCTTCCCCTCCAAG
The DNA here is from genome assembly GCF_964656455.1 of Halichoerus grypus. Classification (NCBI taxonomy): domain Eukaryota; kingdom Metazoa; phylum Chordata; class Mammalia; order Carnivora; family Phocidae; genus Halichoerus; species Halichoerus grypus. The sequence goes on along the minus strand of NC_135721.1, from coordinate 125,846,744 downwards.
AGAAGGATAAATTTGAGGACACGCCGGCAAAATCTTCCCACCTTGGCTTTGGGGCTATTTTTACATTTTCCCTCTCACTGTCCCTCCTCTTTTTGCTTTCTTTTTAAATTCCACAAACAAGGGGCACCTGGGTGGCTCAGTCAGTTAAGCATCAGACACTTGATTTCAGCTCGGGTCATGATCTCAGGGTGGTGAGATCCAGCCCCAAATCGGGGTCCACGCTGGGCGTGGAGCCTGCTTAAGACTTTTTCTCTCTCCCTCTGCCCCTCCCCCACCCCTCTCTCTGTCAAAAAAACAAATAAAAGTAAATGAATAAATTAATTTAATTAAATTAATTCCACAAACAAGATGCCAGGTAAAATCCCTTGACCACACAACTACTCTCCCAGAGCCAACCGCCATTACCAGTTTCGTAGGTGTTAAGAGATGCGTTTACAAATGAACACACATAGAGAGAGAGAGATACATTTTTGTAACACAAATGATGGTACATTATATGCTCTGCTTTGCCCTTAACTTTTTTCACTTCTGGTGGGTATCTGGAAGGTCTTTTCACACTGGAACACGCTGAGCAGCTTCATTATGTTTTACTGGCTACACGGCATCCCATCATATGGAGTCTCAAAGGCTTTTAAAGGTTGGCTGACCCCAGTCTTGGAATTGCAGTTTCCTTCTTTTTTTTTTTTTTTTTAATGAAGTTAGGTTTTAAAGTGGTGACACTGAGCTTATTTAAAGGATAAACCTTCTTCTAATTATTTAGTAATTATAGAGTAGGAACATCGGAGGAATGGATGTGTTGGGGCATGAAAACGATATCTATGCCAGGGGTGAATGTATAAGCCAAGAGAAGAGTCTAGCTTAAAAAAAAAAGAATTTTTTTTTTTTAAACCACCCTCTGGCTATTATCAATCAACTGGATTGCAGAGTCTGTTAAGGATAGTCATTATAAAAAAAAAAAAAAGGTTAAGCCACTATGCATCAATTATGATGACTGCCCCACCCACGGGTCCCTTCTAAAGGAAGGGCAGAAGTCACTGTCTTTGGTACCTACCATTAACTGGTCACTTCTGCTCACGCCACTGCTGACTGGCTCACAATTGGGCATCAGCTCCAAGAGCAGCCAACGCATGGGCCGACTAGTGGTTTTTGAGGTGGCTGGGTGCAAAAATATTGGGCCAAACAGGAAATAGGTTGATTTGTCAGATTTCCATTCGGTGTGAATTTGAATTAGAAACTATAGAAGGGGGGGCACCTGGGTGGCTCAGTCATCAAGCATCTTCCTTCGGCTCAGGTCTCAGGTCATGATCCCAGGGTCCTGGGATCGAGCCCCGCATCGGGCTCTCTGTTCAGTGGGAGGCCTGCTTCTCCCTCTCCCACTCCCCCTGCTTGCGTTCCCTCTCTCACTGTGTCTCTCTCTGTCAAATAAATAAATAAAATCTTAAAAAAAAAAAAAAAAAACTATAGAGGGGGCGCCTGGCTGGCTCAGTCGGAAGAGGGTGTGACTTTTGATATTGGGGCTTGTGAGTTTGAGCCCCTCATTGGATGTAGAGATTACATAAATAAATAAATACACTTAAAAACAAAAACTATGGAGTGAATCAGCTAGTTATTAAAAGGATTTGCAACTGAAGGGCTAAAGAGCAGAGAGAATGGACTAGGGTGGGACCTGAAGAATAGAAACTGAATATTCAGAGCTAGGAGGCAGAGAGAAGATACTGAAAAAGAAAAGCGAAGGTAGTTCCTCCCCAGCAATAGAGCAGGCTCAGAGAACCTGACCCCCCCCACAAAAACATCTGACAATTCTGGGTAAAAGATAACAAATACTCTTTCAAGAGAAAAACTGAGTTCACAAGAAAGTGAGGGAAATCCCCACATGCCAAAAAACAAAAATGGAACCGAAAACCAAACCAGTTAAGTGCACACTGATACTGCGAGAGCCAGAAGAGGGAGGCGTTGAGGGTCTTGGGTTGAAATGCAAATGAGAGCACAGGAAGTGAGGTCCTGGGCTCTTAGGGTCCCCAAGTACAGCCCCCAGAAACAGTCCTCCTTGAGCTAGGACTCAGCAGACAAGTCGAGACGCGATTAGACCCCCAGCAGATAGGATGTGAGGATAGGAACCCTGGAAGAGATGGGATATAATAGAGTGGCCTATAAAGACAAAAAAAAGGAACCAAAATATGAGAAAAGGACAACATATTTCATGTATATAAAGATAAGCGAGTTTGACCAAGAACCAAGCAGCATAGAGAGTGAGAAGCTGGTAGGTGCCAGGGAGGGAAACAAGACGCCCCATCGAGACCCAGAGATAGAGAAAGTAATTGAACTTGGTGAAGGGCAGAGCACTAACTTTGCTAGAGGCATGGTGGAGGCCTGTGACCATGTGGCCAAGGCCAGCTGAACTCGGAGTGCCTGGGAGGCCTTCATTCACTCACCTTCTGACCTGAGTGCTTATTAAGTGCTATGTTTATTTCCCGTGGCAGCTATGACAAATTGCCACCAAGTGGCTTAAAGCCACACAAATTTATTATCTCACAGTTAGGGATGTCAGAAGTCTGGAGTGGGTCTTATGGGGCTAAAATAGAAGACTGCATTCCTTCTGGAGGCTCTAGGGAGAATCTGTCTCCTTGTCTTTCCAGCTTCTAGAGGCTGCCCACATTCCTTGGCTCAAGGCCCCCCTCTATCTTCAAAGCCAGGAGTCCCATCAGTCCTACCCCTGCTTCAGTTGTCACATCTTCTCTCTGACACTCCAGCTTCCCTCTTATAAGGACCCTTTATGGTTACATCAGGCCCACTCAGATAATTCCAGATAACCTCTCCATCTCAAAATCCTTAACTTAATCACATTGCCAAAGTCCCCTTTACCGTGTGAAGTAACACGCATGCACTTATTTTAAAATGGGAAATAGCAGGGTGAAGACAGACCAGCTCCCATAAAGCTTGAGTTCTGGGTTGGGGGGGGTGGTGGAGAGACAGGGAAGAGGGATGGATAATCCCAAAGCAAACACAAAAGTAAGCAAAATCATTACAGAAAATGACCAAGGCTAGGAAAGAAATAACTACAGGGTGACAAAACAGAGGTTGGGGGCTGGTGAGGCTACCTTAGGATGTCAGGTCAGGCTCCTGAAAGGAGATGACATTTGAGGCGATGCAGGAATGGTGACAAGACAGGAGCCTTCAATATATCTGAGGAAAGGGAACTACAGGCAGAGGGCACAAAGGTGGGGGTTCACCTGGGGCATCCCGGGAGCAGCAGGATGGCAGCATGACCAAATGGGTAACAAGAGATGATCCTGAGTCTGTTCCTTCTATGAGGTTTCTTTAATCCGCTCTTGCTGGCTTTCTGTAAGGATCATAGAGGGGAAAAAAAGATTATGCCACAGGCAAGATTCCAGTGATTTTTTTTTTTTTTTTTTACAGTATGTGGGACTTTATTAAATAAGATACAGATTCAGGGCAAATGAGAAGTGAAGTACAGAGGCAAACTACTATCAGCAAATGATCTGAGCCAAAACAGCTCACAGTAAACATGAAGAGAATGCAGTAGGACTACATGTGAATACAGATGATGCTAAATGGGAAAGCAAGAGAAAAGGGAGCACAAGGAGGAAAGAAAAAGACATAACAATTTGTGAGCCATCTCAAGCACCAAGAAAACTTCATTCTACTGTAGGGCAGAGGCTGGGAACAACGAGCGCAGTCCTGTGCGGCCACGTGCACCAGTTAATAACTGAAGCACTGGCTCCAGGGAACCAGATCACGACAATCAGAAGAGACACAAGTCTAACAGAACCCAATGGTTAGGTCAGCAGCCTCCAGCAAGCTAGGACATGAACATCCTGCAAGCTGTCTCCAGCTACAGAACCGTACATATACTTAACTCATTTAATAGTAAGTGAAGAGACACAGTTAAGTACACAAAAGCAAACCATTTACCACCTACTACGTAACTTACTTTTTATTGAAAGTATCTTGCATTCATGATGGATGCTTTCTAGGTTTTGCCAGACATTTTAACGTTAAAGGTTAAATTATTTTTTACATGCAAATAGTGTGAAGTTTCCCCCACATGGGATCAATGATTTTAAGAAGATGACATAACCACATGGGTTATTTGTCTTTTTTTTTTTTTTTTTTAAGATTTTATTTATTTATTTGACAGAGAGAGACAGCAAGAGAGGGAACACAAGCACGGGGAGTGGGATAGGGAGAAGCAGGCCTCCCGCGGAGCAGGGAGCCTGATGCAGGGCTCAATCCCAGGACCCTGGGATCATGACCTGAGCCAAAGGCAGACGCTTAACGACTGAGCCACCCAGGCGCCCTGAGTTATTTGTCTTTTTTAATCGAAAAGCTAACAGACTGGCTAGTTATATTCCCCCCAAAACCACAAACTGAGTAGTAACCGAGTCTCTAGCCAACATAGTCAAAGCTGAGGATTCAAAATGCAAAAACAAGTCCTTAGATCCAATTAAGGGAGCCCTACTACATACAGGCTAATCAATACCGGTGGTACTGCTCGACTCCAGGAAGCTGGAAGACATCCTAATAACCCCACTCAAAACATTGACCTCAGGTAGCCTTTTTCCAGTTCCCAACTCATGAATAAAGAGAATATGTTGTTAATTCTATTTCAGAAAACTTTTTTCAGCTTGTTTTATTTACAATGCCAACTTTTAAAAGGTCATTAAACTAAAGTTAACTAGACAATAAACTAGGCAGAAATCGCTTTACAAAGAGAGTTTCAGAAAGCCCAAAATGCCACCTTCTACAGAGAACCCACAGTTAAGGTTTATTTAGAGCAAAGAAAAAAGAAACTTTTGATCATACTAGAAGAAACACAGCCATACGTTGGGAATCTGTACTCAAACTACACATGCAAGGAGGACAATATTCTGCTTAAACAACTGATTTGCTGCTGCCATTTGTCTACTGTTTGTCTAATATTAACAATTATAAACAGAGCCGTGCAACCAGTATCTGGAACAATCCTTACAGTGTTACCGTGTCAGGCATAACATTTCACTTCTCTTCACACCACTGGTTCTCTTTGCGTACCTGGGCTTCCTCTTCTTCAGTAAAGTCATTTTTGATATTGAAGGTCTTGTGGGTCTCCTCAGGAGTTTTCCCCTTGATCACATTGGCAACAGTCTTGCATGTAACATCAAGCAAACCTTTGATGTCTAAGTAGTTTGCAGCCAGAATAAGTTCAAAAAGTGTTCCTTGGTCAACTTTCAGGAATTCTTGGTCCCAAACAGGGGTATCATCTGTCTGCTTTTCTTTGTTTTCATCATCCTCGGGAGGAGGGGGATCATCCTTGTGGTGGGTGCACCACTGAATGACCTTTTTTAATATTGCTGCGTTAACATATGGTAGAGGAACTGGGTCATCATCTCCTTCATCATCCATTCCCAAATCTTCCAACATGGTCTTGATAGTCACAGACTGGCAATATCAACATCAACCTCAAATATCTCTCCATCGGAACTCTGCAACTTAATTGAAGGCATGGTGCTCGGTCTCAGGCCAACTGTGGGTTGTAGGCTGACAAGAACAGAGCAGTCTCATGTACGAGAAGAGAAAGGCGGAGAACAAGGCCACTTCCAGTGAATCTTTTTACCAGAAGCCCACCCTTTCCTGAAGTAGATCCATCTATTGCAACCAAAAGTTCTAAACCAATATAGGACACAAAATAGTGTAAGATACCATGTAAAATGGAGCAGGTCCTTTGGAAAACAATCTAGCTCCTAAAAAGGTTAAACCTAGAGTTACCACATAACTCAGCAACTCCACTCCTAGGTAGATACCCAAAGGAACTGAAGACATACATCTACACAAAACCTTGCACGTGACTGTCCATAGCAGCCTTCTTCATAAGAGCCCCAAAGTGGAAACAACCCACGTGTCCATCAACTGATGAATGGGTAAACAAAATGTGGTGTATCCATTAGTGGAACATTATCCGGTCACAAGAAGGACTGAAGTACTGATGCTTCATAGGTGAATCTTGAAACTTTAGGCCTGGTGAAAGATGTTACTCACCAAAGGCCACACATTGTAGGGTTCTATTTATATGAGATGTGCAGACAGGCAAAACCATAGAGTCAGAAAATAGCTTAGTGGTTACCAAGGGATGGGGGGAGCAAGGCATAAAGAGTGATTGATTGCTAATGAGTACAGGGTTTTCTTTTGGGGGGGTGATGAAAATGTAACATTGATTGCAGTGATGGTAGTAGATGTGAATCCACTAAAAACCATTGTGGACTTGTTAATTTTCTTAATATATTTTTATTTGAATTGTACACTTTAAGTGGGTGAATTTTTTTTAAAGATTTTCTTTCTTTTTTTTTTTTTTAAAGATTTTATTTATTTATTTAACAGAGAGAGACAGCGAGAGAGAGAACACAAGCAGGGTAAGTGGGAGACAGAGAAGCAGGCTCCCCGCCGAGCAGGGAGCCCGATGCAGGGCTCGATCCCAGGATCCTGGGATCATGACCTGAGCCAATGGCAGACGGTTAATGACTGAGCCACCCAGGCACCCCTAAAGATTTTATTTCTTAAGAGAGACAGAGAGCACCAGTAGGGGGAGGGACAAGCAGACTCCCCACCGAGCATGGAGCCTGATGTGGGGCTCAATCCCAGACCCTGAGATCATGACTTGAGCCCAAGTGGGACACTTAACTAACTGAGCCACCCAGTGCCCCTAAGTGGGTGAATTTATGGTATGGGAACTATATCTCAATAAAAGCTGATTTTTTTTTAAGATTTTATTTTTAACTAATCTCTACACCCAACGTGGGGCTCTAGCTCATGACCCCAAGATCAAGATTCACATGCTCCACCAACTGAGCCAGCCGGCACCGCTTATAACATATATTTTAAAAAAATCAGCTTTTATTGATGTGGCACCTGGCTGGCTCAGTGGTAGAGCATGTGACTCTCTTGCTCTCCGGGTCGTGAGTTGGAGCCCCAAGTTGGGCATAGAGACTACTAAAAAAGAAAAAATACACAAGTAAATACATAAATAAAATAAATAAAGCATATGTTATGAGATACATTCCCTGCCTTCAAGGAACTGAAAATTTAGTTAAGGACAAAAATGATCAAATGTCGGGGCACCTGGCCAGCTCAGTTGGTTAAGTGTCCAACTCTTCATATCAGCTCAGGTCTTGATCTCAAGGTCATGATTCAAGCCCTGCACTGGACTCCACACTGGGGGTGGAGCCTACTAAAAAAAAAAAAATTCAAATGTCAGTTGCCCCATACAGGTAAGTTACACAGATGATAACTACTCAAGAGAAATGATGACAAACATGTTAGGACACGTTTCTTGAGTTTTGCTATGTTCCAGACCTTGTCCCATTATCAAAGCTTACGATCCAAAGAACTTGATAAATTCCCAAATGAGTGTCCCGGGGAAAATACATTCCCCTTTCTGGGCCTCAGTTTCTCCATTTCTGAAATGAGCTGCTTGAACTCAATGTTTTCCCATGGGCAGGTGAGATGATTTTTAGTCAAATATTCAGACAACTCTAAATAGCATTATGAGAAAATCACCCCTTTTCAATCATCTTCCAATTCTACCTTCAGTAGGAAGTCTCAGTGTGGTGCAATTTCCTTTTTGAACAAAGGACAAGCCATCAGAAATCCTAAAGTTTCCAGCAAGTAACCATATCTAGCCAAAATGTAATCATGTCATGTTGCTTCACTGTCTTTAACTCTACCTTCCATTTATGTCAAGGGACTCAGGTTTTCTCCTTACACATTGATATAATGTTTCCTTTAAAAAAAAAAGATTTATTTATTGATTTTAGAGACAGGGAAAGAGAGTGCACGTGTGGGGAGGGGCAGAGGGAGAGGGACAGAATATCAAGCAGACTCCCCGCTGAGTGTGGAGCCCAACACAGACTCGATCCCATGACCCTGAGATCACGGCCTGAGCCGAAATCAAGAGCCAGACACTTAACCTACAGAGCCACCCAGGCGCCCCAATGTTCCCTTTTGAAATAAAGTTTATATAAAGTCAGTGAGGGGTGCCTGGGTGGCTCAGTCGTTAAGCGTCTGCCTTCAGCTTGGGTCATGATCCCAGGGTCCTAGAATAGAGCCCCGCATCCGGCTCCCTGCTCAGGAGGGAGCCTGCTTCTCCCTCTCCCACTCCCCCTGCTTGTGCGCTCTCTCTGACAAATAAATAAATAAATAAATCTTTAAAAAAAAATAAAAAGAATTAAAAAGTTACAAGGGGCAGGGTAAAAATCTCCTTTCTTCTGCTCTCCCCGAGATGCCAAGTTTCTGTCCCTAGAGGCAGCCAGGCTTACCTGTTTTAGGAACGGCTTGGTGTATGCAGAACCCGGAGGCCTCAGGTGCAGCTGGAGTGTGATGAGCCAAGCAGAAGTAAACGTTAATGGCAGGCAGGGAGGCAGGGGCTGGGGCATGCAGGCTCTTGTCAGTTGTAAAAGAAGTTTGCAATCAATTGTGATAGCAATAGCCACTGGATGTGTTTTTGGTAGGGCGACATGATTTGACTCAGGTGCCAAAGATCAGGTGGGTGATGGGGGGGCAGGAGTGGGAGAGGACCAGGTAGTAGGTGGGTATGCAGGTGAGAAGCGACATGTGTTTGGGCTAGGATGGCGCAGGAGGAAAGGCCGGGTGGGGGTTCAGATGTACAGATTGAAGCTAGAACAGAGAAAACTTCAAGATGGATTAGATGCGGGGAACAAGGGAAAGCAGACGTTTGAGCCCCTGGGAAGAGGGGGTTGTCAAGTTTTGTGGGTGTTATAATGTCTGTAATTTACTTTAGAGTATTTTTTTTTTTTTTTAGGATTTTATTTATTTATTTATTTGAGAGAGAGAGAGAGAGAGAGAGAAACAGCATGAGAGGGGAGAGGGTCAGAGGGAGAAGCAGGCTCCCCGCCGAGCCGGGAGCCCGATGCGGGACTCGATCCCAGGACTCCGGGACCACGACCTGAGCCGAAGGCAGTCGCCTAACCAACTGAGCCACCCAGGCACCCTACTTTAGAATATTTCAATAGAGGGGCACCTGCCTGGCTCAGTAGAGCATGCAACTCTTGATCTTGGGGTCATGAGTTCGAGCCCCATGTTGGGAGTAGAGCTTACTTTAAAAATAAATAAATTAATTAATTAAATACTTTAATATAATCGGTTTGCTGTTATATAAATGCCAGCTTATGCCAGTGATTCTCAAAATGTAGGCCATGGATGAGCAGCATTAACATCACCTAGAACAGGTTAGGAATGCAGATCCTCCAGCCCTCCCCACAACTACTAAATCAGAAATTCTGGAGGTAGGGCCCAGCAGTTAGGATTTAACAAGCCCTCCAAATGGTTCTTTTTTTTTTTTTTTTAAGACTTTGAGAGAGAGATTGAGAGAGAGAGCATGAGCAGGGGGAGGGGCAGAGGGAGAGGGAGAAGCAGACTCCCTGCTAAGCAGGGAGCCCGACCAGGAACCTGGGATCATGACCTGAGCCTAAGGCAGATTCCTAACCGACTGAGCCACCCGGGCGCCCCCAAAGGTTCTGATATGTGCTCTGTTCAAGCTTTAGAATCAAGCCATGATTCTGGGGATGGTCAGCTAACTGGCTATCAAGAACAGACAGCACAAGGATAATCAACTGGCATCCTAAGAGAAATGGCCTCACTATCACAAGAAAATACAAGTGAATCGCAGAGGGCTGTGGAGACAGGTAAGAGACAAAGGGAGTGCTCTCAGCAAAAGAAGCTTATCAGAGAAAGGAAAACAATGCTGTACGTGCCTGGAACAGCTCTTGTAGGTGTGGTTCCCTGAGCCCTGGGAAAAACAGGCCTTATCTTGAAAAGAGGAAGGATTGGATGCAAAGAAGTTTGCAGCAAACAATAGCAGTTCAGGCCTTGTTGGAGAAAACCGAGTCGTGTGCAAAAATAATAAGAAAAAAAAAGTGTTTTGGTTTTTTTAGCAGAGTGCTGACCAAAAAAAAAAAAAGCATACTATGGCAGGAGGGGTGGGGGCGGGGGCAGGGGGTCTATTTTTAAGAACTCAGAAAGCCGAGGAACTACATAGACACAGAGGGAAACGGAAACCAAAATTAGTCTGGGCTCACCAACTAAGAAGTAGATATGACCTAGGCCAGGGTACTTCTCCTTTCAGTGATTTCAATATTTTCTCCTCTGAAAGATTGAACTGTCACCTGTTAGAAATTTAAAAATCATTCCCCAGGAAAGGACATGCACACCATCACGTTTGTAGTATTTTGCCAAAACAGTTTAACCTGAACTGAAACCTGTGGAAAAAATCAGACAAAGCCAAATTAAGGGACATTTTGTAGAACTGTCCTAGACTCTGGAAAACAAAACAAAACAAAAAAAACACAGTTTTTTTTTTTTAAACAAAACACTGTCTTGAAAGAGGATTAAAAAAAAAAAAGCTGCTATGAAAAACTTGATTGGAATAGTTGGGGACATTTGAGCAGGAGGGGGTAGAGTAGAAAATAGTTTTACATTCATGATCCATTTCCTGAACACGAGGATGACTATATAGGGCTAGGTAGGCTAGGGCCCCTGTTTTCAAGAAATAGGTACTGGGTAATGGTGAAGAACCTCTCTGTTTGCGTGGAGCGCTCAAGTCATTTAGGAAAAAAAGAACAAACCAAGAACATCTGCAAGAACAGACGTGCTACTTCTTGTAATCTTCGTCTTTTGGGAAAATCACCGTTTCCCTCCACATCTGGGCTGGGACTAGGGTGACCAGTTCCTCCCGGTTTGCCTGAGACCTTCCCGATTTTAGTAAAATGCTGCATCCCAGAAACTGCCCACATCAATCCTGGGAAAATCAAGATCGCCCTAAAGGGAGACGCAAATCTTCCTAGCTGGGCATACGGCTTCCCGTCTAAAATAAAGAAAGGAAGGTATTTTTGTTAAAAAGCCACCAGTTAGCCTCCCCTGGTCCAGGGAGTTTTCTCTGGGAGCAGGTACCTACTTATCTGAAGATCCCTGGGAGACAAGTGGACATGACTGTGCAAATTTTCCAGTTTGCCAGTGGAGCTGTGGAAACCAGGTGACCAAGCCCTGGGTCTGAGCCTTGGTTAAGTCCTGGAAAAATGAAAGAAAGTCTATGTGGAATCATTACATTCAAACTGGTGGGAAGTTTTAGCTCTGCTCTAAGCATTATTCTCCTGAGAAGGCAAGGGACCAGGGGCACATATTATCCCTTCAGCCTGCCAAGAGAAGTCACTGGGAAGCTGCCTTTCCTATTTTGCGGTCCCCTGCCTTGAGTTAATGGACTGCAGCATGGCATCATCCGTTGGGAGGGAGCCACTTAGAACCAGGCGGCCTGAGTTCAAAATCTGACTCAGCAGCGTGGCCTTCAGCAATGACTTCATTTCTCCGTGCTTCAACTTCCTTGTAAAAGGAGAATAATGGGGACACCTGAGTGGCTCAGTCGGTTAAGCATCTGCCTTCAGCTCAGGTAATGATCCCAGGGTCCTGGGATCGAGTCCCTCATCAGGTTCCTTGCTCAGCGGAGAGCCTGCTGCTCCCCTCTGCTTGTGCTCTCTCTCTCTCTCTCTCTCTCTGACAAATAAATAAACAAAATCTTTAAAAAAGAGAGAGTAATGATCAGAGCAACAGCATATGGATGTGATAACAGTCAAGTAGATTAATATATGTGAAGTGCTTAGAATAGAGGTTGGCAAACTTTTCCTATAAAGGGCCAGGTAGTGAATATTTTATGTTGTGGGCCATCTGGTCTGTGGTGCAACTATCCAACCCTGGAAAGTGGCTATAGACCGTGTGTAAACAAATGCGCATGGCCGTGTGCCAATAAAACTTTACATTTTTCTTTAAAAACAGGACAAGGAACCAAAGACAAGGACAAGCTCAGATGTGCTCCAACAGGTAAATAAACCGAGGCACATCCTTATCATGGAATACGGCTCAGCCGTCAAAAGGCACGAACTATTGATACACACTACAGTTTGGATGAATCTCCAGGGAATTACGCTGAGCCGGAAAAAAAAAAAAAATCCCCGTAGTATACTATATGGTTCTAATTGTATAATATTTTTGAAATGACATTTTAGAAATAGGGGTTGGATTAGTGGTTGCTAAGAGTAAGGGATGAAGACTGGGGTATAATCTGGGAGAGGTGGGTGTGCTTACAAGAGGGCACGGTGAAGGACCCCTGTGGTGTTAAAACTGTTTCAGCATCTTGACCATGGCAGTAGATACATAACCACAGATGATAAAATTGTAAAGGACTAAGGCGCCTGGGTGGCTCAGTCTGCTAGGCGTCTGCCTTTGGCTCACGTCATGATCCCAGGGTGGTGGGATCGAGCTCGGTATTGGGCTCCGTGCTCAGTGGGGAATCTGCTTCTCCCTCTGCCCTCTGCCCTTGCTTCCCATGCCCACTCTCTCTCTCTCTGTCTCTCAAAAAGAAATTAATTTAAAAAACTCTTCTAGGGGCGCCTGGGTGGCTCAGTCGTTAAGCGTCTGTCTGCCTTCGGCTCAGGTCATGATCCCAGGGTCCTGGGATCGAGCCCTGCATCAGGCTCCCTGCTCAGCGGGAAGCCTGCTTCTCCCTCTCCCACTCCCCCTGCTTGTGTTCCCTCTCTCGCTGTGTCTCTCTGTCAAATAAATAAATAAAATCTTTAAAAAAAAAAAAAATCTTCTAAAAAATTGTATAGGACTAATACACACACACATGCACAAATGAGTACAAGGTAAACTGGGGAAATCTAAATAAGATTGGTGGATTGTATTAATGTCAATAGCCTGAACATGATATTATACTACCTGTGTATTTGTATACTAGCAGAATGTTATCACTGGGGGGAAATGGGCAAATTTATACAAGCGATCACTCTGTATTTCTCTTTCTCTCTCTTTCTTTCTTTCTTTCTTTCTTTCAGGATTTTCATTTTTAAGTAATCTCTATACCCAACGTGGGGCTCAAATTTACAAACCTGAGATTAAGAGTCACGTGCTCTTCTGACTGAGCCAGCCAGGCGCTTCTCTGTATTATTTCTTCCAACCACATGTGAAATCCACAATTAACTCAACAAAAATTTCAATTAAAAAAAACCACAAAACAGGGCGCCTGGGTGGCTCAGTCGTTAAGCGTCTGCCTTCGGCTCAGGTCATGATCCCAGGGTCCTGGGATCGAGTCCCACATCGGGCTCCCTGCTCGGCAGGAGGCCTGCTTCTCCCTCTCCCACTCCCCCTGCTTGTGTTCCTGCTCTCGCTATCTCTCTCTCTGTCAAATAAATAAATAAAATCTTTAAAAAAAAATAAATAAATAAATAAAAAATAAAAAAATAAAAAAATTTAAAAAACCACAAAACAATAAAGTGGGCCAGATTTGGCCTGTGCATTGTGTGTTAACATTCAGAAAGTCTTGAGCAAACCAGGATGAGCTGGACACCTATCTTCACTTTCTGGAAAACCCTTCAGTCCCCAGGAAACTAGGATCGTTGATCACCGGATATCTGTGTTACTGTTATTACTAGTGTTATTATTTTAACAAGAATCACACATCTGCAACATGTAAATGAATTCAGCTCTGCCAGCATCTCTCCTACTAACTCCAGTAAGAGCAACAAAGCCCGACCACTTCCCCACGCAATCAGAGGCAGCAGGTAGAAACGGTGAACAGAACCTGCGGTCTTTCAATAAAAGGTCTGACGGGGACTCTGCATAACTCATTTGTTTAAATTTGTCTTTCCCACACATAACAATAGCCCCTATTGATAGAGCACCTGCCACATATATAGTACTGTAGGCCCCAATGCAAAACTCTTTACATATCTTATCTCATTTAATCCTTGAGCAACTCAACAAGCTAAGTACTAGTTATCATCCCCCTTTTGCAGCTGGGCAAAGGGAGCCTCTGGTGAAGCAAATTGCCTCAGGACACGCAGCTAGAAAAGACCATGCCTGGATTCCAAGTTAGGTCTGGAAGAGTTCCTGATCGTGAATACAGAGCAGGGGTTCTCAGTAGTGGCCATGCATTGGAAACCTTCCAAAGCCCAGACCCCTGTGCCCAGATGGACGATTTAATTAGTTGGGGTAGGGCTCAGGCATCAGTGTTTTTTCCGAATTCCCCAGGTAACTGATTTCACGTGTAGCCAGTGCTGAGCACCACTGCGACTCGTGTTGTGACTCGGTTTTCCATACTTTGTGCACTGATCCATTAATGTGTCTTGAAAGCAATTTAATCTCGCCCATCCAGTCTTTTTTGTCAAAGAGTAGGTTAGGATAGGATAAGACTAGAATAGAAATGAGAAGAAAATACTGCATCACACAGAGCAAAGGAAAGTATTCTGGAAACTTACATTTCAGGAGTGTGTGTGCGTGCATGCGCCATCATGACATAAAATGTATTTCTTACTGTGAATCAAGATCAAAAACGTTTGAAAGCTACTCTTTTTTTTTTTTTAAAGATTTTATTTTATTTATTTGACAGAGAGAGACACAGCGAGAGAGGGAACACAAGCAGGTGGAGAGGGAGAGGGAGAAGCAGGCTTCCCGTGGAGCAGGGAGCCTGATGTGGGGCGCGATCCCAGGACCCTGGGATCATGACCTGAGCCGAAGGCAGACGCTTAACAACTGAGCCACCCAGGCGCCCCTGAAAGCTACTCTTTTAGACTGGTCAACTCTAGAACACAAATATGTTCCATTTGACCCATACAATGTTTTAAAAAGTCTAAATCAATTGCCAGTCTTTGGATATTGGTAGATTTTAACTAAGGAACTGGATTTCTATCAGTTTCTGTCTTCTTTCAAAATGTGAACATGAGAAAAAAGGGTCTCCTTTCCTGCATGGTCAGTATGAGAACCTGGAGAAGGGCATGGGCTCTCCAGTTCACCACAGTTCCCACCATTCCCTGATACTCCCAGACACTGAAGCCGAGTGAAAGTTATCACCTATTGTCTTACACAACCCAGTTCTATTCCCTGCATCCCTGGCTCATGGTGTATATTTGAGTTTGTCACTCCTGCCCAGAAACTGAACTCCATCTGAGCTGAGATTATTCTGTTGTTGTTTCGTTCTGTTCTGAAGTAAGCTCTAGGCCCAACGTGGGGCTTTAAGAGTCGCCCTCTCTACCGACTGAGCCAGCCAGGCACCCCTGTTTGGGTTTTTATTATATCCCAAACAGATAGCAGGATCATAGGAAATATTCAATAAAGTTTAGAAAGAAAGGGGGGGCGGGGAGAGAGAAGGCCAGCCTACCAAAGATTTTATTTGGTCAGAGGCAAGCCAAAGAATTAGTATGGGTTCCTTTATCCTTCGTCTTCAGACACAGAAGATACAGTAAGGCTGTTCTCTTAAAAAAAAAAGAAAAGAAAAAATGACCCCATTATTCAGCCTTAGCGGTTTCCTCACTATTAACCAGATTGAGCATCCATGTTGTGGAATAAAGATTTTTTAGTGAATCAAAACATGCGATCTTGTTTTCCCAGTTTTCACTTTTCACGGAATTAATGCAAATGAGATATGAGTATTTGGGAGGCCGCTGGTGCAGATAAGGGTGGAAAAAACCGGCTTGAGCTTCCCCTCTGGGGTTAGTCTGCACTCTCTCTGCCTTGTCAGCCCCCTCTGAAATGAGCATTTGATGTGCCAGGGGTAAATGAAACGTAAGTTCCAGGTGACACGGGCCTCAGTTCCTTGGAATCGGGTGTTGAGAACTGGAGGAGCAGGGACGGTTGCGCACGCGCGCACTGATACACATGTGCGCACCCGCACGCGGTCTGTCCGCCGCCCAGCTGGGTTTCCAGCGGCCTGGTCAGCAAAGGCAAGCTTTCTGTAAATAAACACGCTGGGATCTTTCAAGGCCTTGGATTCTGGATGCCACTCCGGGGTCTTGCCAGCGTTGCCAACTTTTATAAGTATGTTCCGCAAGACTTCAAAAGCCAGACGCCCTGGCCACTTGGTTCTTGCAACCGGCAATTAGGGTACACAATGCCTCCTCTCCCAAAAATGAAGGCCTTGTTTTGAAAAAAAATAGCCCCCCAGGTTTAAAGAGGCCATGGGGGCGCCTCGGTGGCTCAGTCGTTAAGCGTCTGCCTTCGGCTCAGGTCATGATCCCAGGGTCCTGGGATGGAGCCCAGCATCGGGCTCCCTGCTCCGCGGGAAGCCTGCTTCTCCCTCTCCCACTCCCCCTGCTTGTGTTCCCTCTCTCCCTGTCTCTTTCTGTCGAATAAATAAAATCTTAAAAAAAAAAAAAGATTTCTCTAGCACTAGTTTTCATGCAAGGAATTTTGGTTCAGCTTGGTTCAGCCAAAAAAATTCTAGAAGAGATTCTGGCTCTACCAGAGTTCCCCAAAGTTTAGTCACTCACTCACAGAAGGCCTTTGGGATTTTTGCCACAGCCACAAACCACCTCATTATTATTTACTTAATATTTTTTTTATTTAAATTGACTCGCCTTTTAATTTAAATTTCTTTAAAAAGGGAAGTTTATATGATCTGCTTTTCTTCCTTAACTCAATTGTGGTTTCCTCTGGAAAGGTGACATAACATACAGGAGGCACTAGACTCCACGCCTCTCAACGTGGTCCCTGGTAATGTAGACCCCCAGGCCCCAACTCACACCTGCTGAATCAGACTCTGCATTTTGAAAAAATCCCCCCAGATGATTCATAGGCACATTAGTCTCTGAGCAGCCCTGGCCTAAGGGACAAAGTACAGAAAACAGGTCTGAACCACAGGTAGGATTCAATGAAGGACCTAGCGACCCAACTCTGCTGCCTCCGTGCAAAGCATGCTGGGACTGGGAGGTGCCCTCAGAGTCATCCAGTCACTCCAAGTGCAATTTGGTAGCATTCTGGTTTCTTTTCCCACATTTCTTTCTTTCTTTTTTTCTTTTTATTTTTTATTTATTTATTTATTTATTTATTTTAAAGATTTTATTTAGTTATTTGACAGAGACACAGCGAGAGAGGGAACACAAGCAGGGAGTAGGAGAGGGAGAAGCAGGCCTCCCGCTGAGCAGGGATCCCGGTGCAGGGCTTGATCCCAGGACCCTGGGATCATGACCTGAGCCGAAGGCAGACGCTTAACGACTGAGCCACCCAGGCGCCCCTCTTTTTTTTTTTTTAAAGTAAGCTCTGCACCTAACGTGGGGCTCGAACTCCCAACCCCAAGATTAAGAGTTGCACACTCTACCAACAGAACCAGCCAGGTGCCCCTTTTCCCACATTCTTAATCTGCTTGGATATGGTGATGACCTCATTTTCTGGTTCAGAGGTGGGGACAGGATTTATTTATTTACTTATTTTATTTTATTTATTCAAGAGAGACAGAGAGAGAGAAAGGCAGAGGCAGAGGGAGCCTGATGCGGGACTCGATCCCAGGACCCTGGGATCATGAGCTGAGCCGAAGGCAGACACTTAACTGACTGAGCCACCCAGGTGCCCCATGGAGACAAGATTTATGATTGGCCAATGAGAATTTCCCATTCCTCCTGGGTATAGTGATTGGTTCAAGGATAGGGTTGTGATCCAAGCCAAGTCATTGAAGCTCAATTCTTAAAACTTCTGTTGGAACAGTTGCCTAAAAGATAACTCATTGCTGAGTAGGGAATAAGACTGTAGCTTCTGTGGTCATCATTTGGTCATCATTTGGTAAGCTTCTGCCTGAGAATAAAGTCAGCACTCAAGAAAGCAGAGACAAGAGATGAAAAGAGAAACCAAATATTGATGATATTGTTGCCTGGATCCAGCCATATCTGAAGCTGAATGTCCCGATCATCTGAGATGTGCATGCTGATAAATTTCTCCGTTTTTTTTTTCCTTCTGGGCTATTTCTTGCAATAGACAATATAACATATATATGAATATCTGTAATAAATGGCAAAAGATACTGCGGACTATTGTTGGCCTGCTCAAAAAAATTCTCCCTTTTTATTTTTTATTTTGTATTTTATTATTATTATTTTTTAAATTCTCCCTTTTTAAATCAGAATTCTGGTTGTGATCGGGTTTTCCCCTTCTCCCGGTGGCCATGTACTTCCAGGGAGATGGGTCCTGGTCTCAGCCTCAG
The DNA here is from genome assembly GCF_964656455.1 of Halichoerus grypus. Lineage (NCBI taxonomy): Eukaryota > Metazoa > Chordata > Mammalia > Carnivora > Phocidae > Halichoerus > Halichoerus grypus. Next base: position 125,828,719 of record NC_135721.1, on the reverse strand, counting down.
CCTGAGGAACAGAATCAAGATGGAAACAGGCCAGTCACATTGATCCAGACCCTTTCCGGTGATCGGTTTGGGCACTGTTATGTGATATCTTCTGGAGCAACAAGACAAGAAGAAAAATCTGCTGAGTGCTTCTGGGAAAGGTTTTTCTCATTAACAGAGATACATGACATTGTGACCTGAATGTCTGGAATTGCGGGCATTATTTTGCCACCACAAGTGAGCAGAACTAACATGCTGAAAGCGGCAGAGAAGAAATGCAGAAAGAACTTAGGTCTTAGGGCGCCAGGGTGGCTCAGTCAGTTAAGTGTCTGACTCCTGCTTTCAGCTCAGATCTTGATCTCAGGGTCATGAGTTCAAGCCCTGCATTAAGTGGGCTCTGGGAGCCTACTTAAAACACACGCACACATGCTAACAGAATTGTTTTCCCTTCGGGAGCCTCAGCTAATATCTTATATCTTTTTTTTTTTAAGATTTTATTTATTTATTTGAGAGAGAATGAGAGACAGCACGAGAGGGAAGAGGGTCAGAGGGAGAAGAAGACCCCCCGCTGAGCAGGGAGCCCGATGCGGGACTCGATCCTGGGACTCCAGGATCATGACCTGAGCCGAAGGCAGTCGCTTAAACAACTGAGCCACCCAGGCGCCCCACTAGTATCTTATATCTTATTGGCTTTGACTTGGTTATATGCCCATCTGTGAACCAAACTCTGATGCTAGGGAAAAGAAAATGTATCAATTGATTTAAGTCAATCAGAACCCAACTCCGGAGCATTAGGTAAGGTATATCCTACCCCAAAACACATGAGATGACAGTGTAGGAATTGATGTTTTGTGGTCCAATAAATAGTACCTTGGAAAGATTACAAAAAGACACTTAAGTTCTCTTCCAATCCATAGAGCTATATGACTTTGGGAGAAAAAAGAGAAAAGAAAGAAAGAAAGAAAGAAAGAAAGAAAGAAAGAAAGAAAGAAAGAAAGAAAGAAAGAAAAAGAAAGGAGGGAGGGAGGGAGGGAGGAAGGAAGGAAGAGAAAGAAAGAGAAAGAAAGAAAGAAAAAGAAGGAAAGGGGGAGGGAGGGAGGAAAGAAAGAAGAAAAAGAGAGAGGAAGAAAGGACAGATGGTGCTTAGTATCATGGGGGATTAAGAAAATGTGTACCATATGATCCCTGCTCGCAGAGAATTTACAAGTGAAATTAACTGCTCCTTCATAGATCAGCTTGGAAGATCTGCCCTTCCGAGACTATACTTTTTATTGACTACTCTCTTACAGTAACAGTAGCCACTGTAACAAATAAACCCCAACATTTCAGGGTTGCATAACAGAAGTTTATCTCCTGTTCACATCGCTCTCCCGCACTGTGTCGCCAGTTGACTGATGGCTCTCCATCACTGTCGGCATCCGGCACTGGCAGGGAGGAGTGAGTGGACAAAGCACACGTTTCCCAACTGCCTGGCCCTGAGCTAACACACATTGTTTCTTTGCTTTTGCTCACATTCTATTTGCAAGAACGAATCCCATGGCTGGACTCAGATGCAAAGGGGGCTGGGAAATGTCCCTCGTTGGGCAGCTGTTTTGAAGTGACAAGTCTACCCTCAGGGTAACTAGTCATCTCTGCCACTCAGATTGTGCTTCTAATAATGGCGAGTCTCCACAAGGATGCGGAAATTCCTGGATCATGTGTAAGCAATTTAAACCATACACCAGCACTTCTCAGTCTCAGCACTATTGACATTTTGGGCCAGATAACTGTTGTGGGGGGCTGTCCTGAGCACCGTGGGACGTTTAGCAGCATCTCTGGCCTCCACCCACCAGATGCCAGGTGCTCTCACTCTTTGCACCAGTGGTGTCCACCAGAAATGTCTCCAGACATTAGCGCTGTCCTCTGGAGTACAACACATTTCCATCCCCCAAAAGGTTCCCTTTGTCCCTTCCCAAACCCAGTTAAGCACTATTCTGATCTTGTCACCCTTAGTTTTGCCTATTCTTAGACTTTATATGAATGGAACCATACAGAATGAACTTTTTTTTTTTTTTTTTAGATTTTTATTTATTTATTTGACAGAGAGAAAGCACAAACAGGGGAAGCAGCAGACAGAAGGAGAGGGAGAAGCAGGCTCCCCGCTGAGCAAGGAGCCCAATGCAGGGCTCGATCTCAGGACCCTGAGATCCTGACCTGAGCCGAAGGCAGACGCTTAACAGACTGAGCCACCCAGGCGCCCCCAGAATGAACTCTGTTGTATCTGGTTTCTTTCACTCAAATACCGTTTTTCAGATTCAGTCATGTTGGCTATGGGACGCATTGGTAGTTCATTTGTTTTTATCATTGAGGACTCTACTTTTTCACTGTGCCTTCCACCTTTTCTGTATCTGTCCTCTTGTCAATGAACACTTGCTATTTTCGTGTGGACTATTACGGAAAAAAGCTGTTATGAACATTCTTGAACCAGTATTTTTGTGGCCATGTGCACTCATTTCTCTTAACCCAAGAGTGGAATTACTGGGTCATAGGGGAGGCATCTGTCTAACTTTACTAGACACTGTAGTTGGTCTTTTAAAAGAACTAATTTATTGTTTCCATTATTTTAAAAGTAATACATATTCATGAAAACAATACCAATGATACTCAGGATATCAGGATAGTTAAATTTTGTATGGTATTTACTGTGTGACAAAGCACTGTTTGAACTGTGGTAGGAATATCTGAACTCACTGAAATCTCACAGCAACCCTGTGAAGTCGGCATTACAATCCCCATTGTCTGCACTTGAGCAGGGAGAATCCTGAATTGCAGAGCTGGGCGGGCACTTCCGGCTCCTGAGTCTGTGCTCTGATCTTAGCCACAGCTCAGCTCTATCACCTACCTGGCCCCACTATTAGGTGGGAAATCAAAGCCTCCTCACACCCCTTTCCCTGACCCTTCCACCCAGCCCAGGCTCAATCCCCAGAGGTAACCATTATGAGCCCTTTTTCTGCTGTCTTTCTAGAACACTCTATGTTGAGGCAGGTGGTTTAAGAGATTGAGGTTTGAAGCATCACATACTTAGCAGTGTGACCTTGGGCACATCTCTGACTCTCCGCATCTTCTGTGTCCCTAAAAGGCACACCGTCACAGGACCCATCCCTCAGGGTGGTTGCAAACACCAAAGGAGGTGTTGTGTTGTTGTTGTTTTTAAGTATAAAGCACTCAGCAGAGTGTCTGGCTCAAGGTGAACACTCAAGAGATACTAGCGTCCAGTGTCTCCAAGCCCGCAAGAGGCAAAAAGGGATCTCACTGCGCTTGTCACACTTGTTTCCTTCCCCACCCGAATGATAAAGCATGAAAGCAGGGCCCAGGGAGGCACTCATATTAGCAAGAGAAACAGGTGTATGTCTTACAAACATTCCACTCTGAGAACTTCAGAAGACTGGAGCGTCCTGCTAAGACAGTTCCAAGCACAATCAAGAGAATTGTGAGTTCAGACGACAAACAGGGAACCCCCAAGATGGCAAGGCCCCCTCCAGGCCTGAGCTGGAGTCTGGGAGACAACAGAGAGGAGGGAGCCGACTTCCCGATCTCGTGCCCTGCAGACTTGGTAGGCACCGCAAAATGAATCAGTGAGGAAAACCCAGTTTTCCACCTTCCCTGACTGTGTGTGTTTGCTTGGGTGTAAGCTTGCTGGGCGTTCTGGGAAGGGGCTGTTCCTTCCTGCTCTTCCAGGCTCTGTAAGAATAAACAATAATGTCACAAATATGTGCTGGTAAAATACATTGTTTTTATACCAAATGGAAACAAAATGTGTAGACTTTATTTTTTTTGCAACTCATTTTTTTTCACTTCATATTTTTGGACATCTTTTTCCAGAACAATACACCTTTTTCTTTCTAAAGTTTGCAGTATGCCATTTTATAGGCAGACCACAATATAGTTGACGAGGTTTTCTCAAACCACCAGATGATGGATACGGGGGTTGATTATACTATTTTCTCTCCCTTTGATTATGTTAGAAATTTTCCCTAATAAAATAATAATAATACAATAAAGGAAAGCTCCAACTATAATATAACTTTTCTATTTAAGCCTGTAAAGTTGACTTCCCCATCAAAGGCATCCTCGTTCGTACCGATAGAAAACCACAGTTAAAAATCTAAACACTGTTGGGGGCACCTGGGTGGCTCAGTTGTTGGGCGTCTGCCTTCAGTTCAGGTCATGATCCCGGGGTCCTGGGATCGAGCCCCAGATCGAGCCCCACATCAGGCTCCCTGCTGGGCGGGAAGCCTGCTTCTCCCTCTCCCATTCCCCCTGCTTGTGTTCCTTCTCTCACTGTCTCTATCAAATAAATAAATAAAATCTTTGAAAAAAAAAATCTAAACACTGTCTATGAAATTAGAAATTGGTAAATTAAAGCTACCCAGCCATGAACTGGGAAAGATTGCTTTCTCTCGGGGTGCCTGGGTGGCTCAGTCGGTTGAGCGGCTGCCTTTGGCTCGGGTCATGATCCCGGGGTCCTGGGATCGAGCCTCACATCGGGCTCCCTGCTCGGCAGAGAGCCTGCTTCTCCCTTTCCCTCTGCCTGCCGCTCTGCCTACTTGTGCTATCTCTCTGTCAAATAAATAAATTAAAAAAAAAAAAAGACTGCTTTCTCTCTTGTTCAGAGCTCATCTCAATGGCTTCCAGATTCTTTGAAGACTGTTGGGTGAAACAGAACAGCTCTCAAAAGTCTATGTTGTGGGGCGCCTGGGTGTCTCAGATGGTTAAGCATCTGCCTTCGGCTCGGGTCATAATCTCCAGGTCCTGGGATTGAGTCCCACATCGGGCTCCTGGCTCAGCGGAGAGTCTGCTTCTCACTCTCCCTCTGCCTTTCCCCCTGCTCATGCTCTCTCTCTCTATCTCTCTGATTCAAATGACTAAATAAAATCTTAAAAAAAAAAAAATCTATGTTGTATCTTAAGAAAGTGACTCATTGGAAACTGGTCAGGCCCTATAGGTTAATTATAATAATAAACTTTTATGTAACAGTAACTGCAGGCCAACTCTTCTTGTTAATACTTTACACAAGTATGAACCCATTTAATTCTTTCATCAGTCTCGACAAATATGTGTTATTATTGTATCTGTTTCATAAAAGAGGAAACAAAAAGCACAGGGTTTAAATGACTTGTCCAAGGTCTCACAGCTAACGAGAGGCTGGACCAGGACTTGAACTTCATGACCACCTGTTTCATTCTTATCTTCTACTGCCTCTCCATTAATTTATGCATCTCTGGCAATTTACTGGGTATCAGATAACAGAGGATTGGAGACAGGTTGGAGAGAACAATGAAGGTCATTCTGTGGAAATCTGAGGTTTCCCTAGAAATAACAGATCATCCAGGGACACCTGACTGGCTCAGTTAGAAGAGCATGTGATTCTTGACCTTGGGGTGGTGCGTTTGAGCTCCACAGTGGGGACAGAGTTTACATTAAAAAACAAAAAACAAAAAACAAACAGGGGTGCCTGGCTTGCTCAGTCAGAGGAGCATGTGACTCTTAATCTCAGGGTTATGAGTTCAAGCCCCACTTTGGGTGCAGAGAGTACTAAAAAAAAATAACTTAAAAAAAAAAAAAGATCACCTATATTATTTATCTCCCCTGGGAAATAAATAACCCTCATTTAGGGAACTTCGATGTATAAGACACTGTGTTAGGGGCACCTGGGTGGCTCAGTCGGTTAAGCGTCTGCCCTCAGCTCAGGTCATGATCTCAGAGTCTTGGGATAAGCCCTGCATGGGGCTCCCTGCTCAATGGGGAGCCTGCTTCTCCCTCTCCTCCCCTCTTGCTATCTCTGTCTCTCTCTCTCAAATAAATAAATAAAAATCTTAAAAAAAAAAAAAAGACACTGTGCTAGGAGAAAAATACACTGTGATAATCTCATTTATATCAGCAAATAGTCTATGTACCAGGCTCTGTTCTGGGCACTGTGGACATAGCCGTGAAAAGGTCAACATGGTTTAAACATATACGAAGCTTAATGGAACTTGCTTTGACCAGTATCACAGGGTAGAAAGGACTCTGAACAAGTTCTAGAGCCTAGACCTTGAAAGGCCTTGCAGCTTTCATTTTCGCTGTCTTGGCGCTCTGACCTGAGTCTACCAAGCCAGAAAAAGCCCTGAAAGAAAGACCTCAGAAGGAGAGAGACCCAGCCATCTGGCTGTCCCAGTTGATCCTCCAGTTGAATGCAGCTGCATGAGCAAACCCAGGTGTAACTCACAGAAGGACCCCATACCAACCCAAAGACTTACAAGAAAGAGGGGTACCGAATGGCTTAGTCAGTAGAGCACGCAACACTTGATCTCAGGGTGGTGAGTTCAAGCCCCACATTGGGGGTAGAGTTTATTAAAAAAAAAAAAAAAGGCTCATAATAAATGATTTAGTTGTGTATGTGTGTGTGTTTAAGATTTTATTTTTATGTAATCTCTACACCCAATGTGGGGCTCGAACTTAAAACCCTGAGATCAAGAGTCGCATGCTCTCCCAACTGAACCAGCCAGGTCCAATAAATGATAGTTTTAAGCAACTATGTTCTGGTGTAGTTTGTTACACAATAGGTAACTATTACAATAATGAAATTTAGTAAGTATATGCAGAAAACTATTGGATGCTATAAAATCATATAATGGAAAAATCTGACCTTATCTGGGGATGGGGAGGGCAACATAGTAAAAAGAACATGAGCTCCTAAACCAGGCAGACCTCCATTTTTGGTTTCTTTTTTTAAATTAATTAAGTAAGTAAGTAAGTAATATCTACACTCAACGTGGGGCTCAAGCTCACAACCCCAAGATCAAGAGATCAAGTGTCATGCTCCTCTGACTGAGCCCTCCAGGTACCCCTCAGGCAGACCTCCATTAAGCCCAATTTGATCATTTATATGCTGTGTGACCTTAGGCAAATCATATAGCGTCTCTGAGCCTCATCTGCAAAATGAGGATCATCGTGCCCTCTTAAATGAGTGGCAAATGAAATAATATATGCAGATACCATGACACAAAATAGGCATTCAATAAATGGTGGCCATTTCTTTTATTAAGCAAATCCCAACACATCATTAGGTGTCTACCTGGGGGAGGGGGAGAGGGGCTTGATTTATCTCAGATCACAGAGATTCAAGCAAGGACCAAAAGAGTTGGGTTTTGTTTTTTGGTTTGTTTTTCTTTTTTTTCTTTTTCGTTGTTGTTGGGGTTTTTTTTGTTTTGTTTATTTGTTCTGTTTGTTTTTGCTAATTCACAGCTTGAGCCTCAAAAACTTAAGAGATGCAATAGGGTTTAAAAGCCAGCTTTGTTCTTCTTAGTGCACTAAGAAAGAAAACAAAGAACAAAAAAAAGTGCATTTCTTCAGATGTGTGGCTTAAGCAAAAAGAAACCAAGCAAGTCAATTGACTTGTGAGTGCCCCAGTCACGTGGCCAAGGGGCCCTCCTGCCCGGTAGGATCACTTACAGAAGAGTGGGGTCAATACTCGCCAAGGAGCTCACCTGATCATTGTCAAAATGTTTAAATACACCATTACAATGTGCAAACAAGACTTTATCTCTTCGCCACTCATCAAAACCTCTGCTTTAATTCCAGCAGCTTAAGCTTCCAGAGGAATGTTGAGGGAGGGCAGGGGGGAGGAGCTGAAATCTACACCTTCCACCCGCAGGGTTGGTCCTGAGCAAACAGTTTCCCTGGACTGGGTCTTGATTCTGACCGTGTGTGCAAAACCTCTATCACTCCCCGTGTCATGAAAAGCAGACTTGTTGTAGGACCAGAGATGGACCCAGGTTTCCTGGGACCTGATGTTTATACGATTGGGGGTGGGGTAGAGGTGGGTGCTTCTTAAAAAAAAAAAAAAAAAAATATATATATATATATATATATACACACAAAATTGTGAGTACAAAATTAAGTATAAAAGTGAGTAGTGATTTAAAATGTGAAAAGAGGGGCGCCTGGATGGCTCAGTCGTTAAGCGCCTGCCTTCGGCTGGGGTCATGATCCCAGGTCCTGGGATCGAGCCCCGCTTCGGCTCCCTGCTCAGCGGGAAGCCTGCTTCTTCCTCTCCCCCTCCCCCTGCTTGTGTTCCCTCTCTCGCTGTGTCTCGCTCTGTCAAATAAATAAAATCTTTTTTTTTTCAAATAAATAAAATCTTTAAAAATAAGTAAATAAAATAAAATGCGAAAAGAGGCGCACCTGGCTGGCTCAGTTGGTAGAGAGTGCAACTCTTGATTTTGTGGTTGTGAGTTCGAGCCCCATGTTGGGTATAGAGATTACCCAAAAATAAAATCTTTAAAAAAATAAAACGAGAAAAGAGGGGCGCCTGGATGGCTCAGTCGGTAGAGCACGCAACTCCATGTCAGGGTTGTGAGTTTAAGCTCCATGTTAGGTGTGAAGTCTACTTTAAAAAAAATATATATTTTTTTTTAAGAAGTATTTTTATTTGGGGCGCCTGGGTGGCTCAGTCGTTAAGTGTCTGCCTTCGGCTCAGGTCATGATCCCGGGGTCCTGGGATCGAGCCCCACATCGGGCTCCCTGCTCCGCGGGAAGCCTGCTTCTCCCTCTCCCACTCCCCCTGCTTGTGTTCCCTCTCTCGCTGTGTCTCTGTCAAATAAATAAATAAAATCTTAAAAAAAAAAAAAAAAAGGAAGTATTTCTATTTATTTATTTTTGTGAGAGAGAGAAAGCACGCACGAGGGGGAGGGAGGGGCAGAGGGAGAAGCAGACTCCCCGCGGAGCAGGGAGGCCGATGCGGGGCTCGATCCCAGGACCCTAGGATCATGACCTGAGCAGAAGGCAGATGCTCAACCGACTGAGTCACCCAGGCGCCCTAAAAATTTTTTTAAATGAGAAACAGAATCACAAAAAACTGTGGGCACTTTGGTAGCCAGACTCCAAATGGCACCCAATGAATCTTTGCCTCCTGGCCATCACACCCTTGTGTGGCCTCCACCCCCTCCTTGCACCAGGGCAGTCTGGGCAAACAGGAGAATTCCCCAGAAGTGATGATCAGGTTATAAAAGACACTGAAGCTTCTGTCTTAGCTGCTCTCTCTCCTTCTCTTTTTAAAATCACTTGTTTTGCAGGGGAAGCCAGCAAAGCCATGTCATGAACAGCCCTACGGAGAGGCCCATGTGGCAAGGGATGGAAACTTCCTACCACAACCACGTGAGTAAGCTGAGAAAAATCCTCCAGCCCTAAGCGAGCCTTCAGGTGACTGCAGCCCCAGTGACAGGCTGGCGGCCAGATGAGAGACCCTGATGAGGACCACCCAGCCAAACCCTCCTGGATCCCTAACCCACAGAAACTATGAGATAAAAGTGTATTGTTTTAAGCTGCTAACTTTTGAAGCAATTTGTTACATAGCAATAGACAACCTAGTACACTGGCCTTAAGTAAGATGCATGTTCTTTCCTTCTGAGCTCTTTTTAGGTAATATACCAGAAATGTTCATATACAAATGCTTCCTGCTCATAGCCCAGCTCCCATCCCCACCAAAAACCCTCTACAGTTCTTAGCCCTGTTCTGTCTCCCTACTTCCTGGAGGAGTGTGGAGCACAGAGCAGAAGCTCGAACTATATTTGTTGAACAAATGAGTAAATAAGATCCTTGCAAGAGTGATGTCTCATCCTTATTTGATAGTTCAGGAAACAGAAGCTCAGAGATGTTAAGTAACTAGCTTAAAATCACACAGACTGAATCTTGATTCCTTAATGGACAGCCTGTAGTGTCCATTTCTTTAATGTTTTCCATGGTACCAAGTACATACTAAGTGCTTAATAACTGCAGATTAACCGAAAGAGCTAATGATGTAGCATGTCTTTATCTGAGTCAGGTAAACATCTCTTTAATAATAGAAACAGGAACAGTTTGGGGTGGAGGGAACAAAGAAATTGATGTTACCTTCTTTTGATAAAAAGAAACAGCAATGGAGCAATTCAGAATTAGTGCAGAAAAATCTAAAAAACTAACAAAACCACTTCAAAGTGTCCAGAGACTAAAATTCAGAATAAAAGAAGTTTGTATTTTGTTTCATGAATTATATTAGAGTTGGGGAAAAAAGAGAGAGAGAGCATTGGTGTTGTTGGCTTTAAAAGGCTATTTAAAAAACTTTTTTTGAAGGCTATGTAAAAATTAATTAATTTAGGCTTCTTGTCCCACTCTTTTGAACAATTACAAAATCTCCAAATTGATGCACATAGTTTGGGGTCCAGCTATTCAAGAGTAACCATGGGCAACTCTTGGTGGGCACTTTCCTTCCTTTAAGTGGTCACTATAGTTAGTCAAGGTCAAAACTTAGCCATGTGTCCTGGGAGTCTTGCAGGGGGAGAGGGGGGGTCCATGGTGAGTCATGTAACTGCTCTGGCTTCCTCTGAATCCTTGAATTCTCTGAAAATGCAGTGATTGAGAAGGAATGTGTTTATTCGAATTAGGCCATTTGTAATTTAATTTTGGAGTGATGAAATTTAACCGGTCTTCTAAATGTTCATTGAATAAACATTAAGTAAGCCTTTGAAAATTAATGGACTTGTCTACTGAGTTATTATTCACAAAAGTCTCTTTAGCTCCAAGCATAGGATCTGGCCCATATTTGGTGCCCAATAAATTTAAAAAGTTGTGACTTGAAAGTGAGTTAATTAGATGCCTAAAAGAGAATGCGTCGCTCAGTCTGCCCACAAGCTCCATCTCTTTACCGCCTCCAGGCCTCTGGACTTGCTGCTCTGTCTAAGATTTGATTCTCTTCTTTGCTTGGATAATCAATGTTTGTTGATTTACCCTCCCCAATATCCATTTTCCTCTTCTCAGGAAACAAACCCTTATTTCTTATTTTCTTTCTAAAGTGCTCTCCCTCCCCACCCCCATTCCATGTGCTTTTGGAAGGCTGATTCCACTCCAGGTTCCAGAGAGGGACATGCACCTGCGCCTAATCCATCAGCGTGCTCAGTTGATCAGATAGAGACATGTGACCCAGTCTGACCCAGTCAGGACCAAACCCTTTTTTTTTTTTTTAATAGATCTCAGTTTTTTATTTATTTTATTTTATTTTTTTTAAAGATTTTTTATTTATTTATCTGAGAGAGAGAATGGGAGACAGAGAGCATGAGAGGGGGAGGGTCAGAGGGAGAAGCAGACTCCCCGCTGAGCAGGGAGTCCGATGCGGGACTCGATCCCGGGACTCCAGGATCATGACCTGAGCCGAAGGCAGTTGCTTAACCAACTGAGCCACCCAGGCGCCCCTAGATCTCAGTTTTTTAGAGTAGTTTTGGATTCACAGTAAAACTGAGTGGAGGGGCGCCTGGGTGGCTCAGTTGGTTAAGCAACTACCTTCGGCTCAGGTCATGATCCTGGAGTCCCGGGATCGAGTCCCGCATCGGGTTCCCTGCTCAGCAGGGAGTCTGCTTCTCCCTCTGACCCTCCTCCCTCTCATGCTCTCTCTCTATCATTCTCTCTCTCTCTCTCAATAAATAAATAAAAATCTTTAAAAAAAAAAAAACAACTGAGTGGAAAGCATGGAGTTCCCAGATTAACCCTCCTCCCCCACTGCACATATTTTCCTTGCTATCAACATCCCTCACCAGAATGGTACACTTATATGATCAATGAACCCACACTGATACATCATTATCAACCAAAGTCCATAGTTAACATTAGAGTTCACTCTTGGTGTTGCAGATTCTATAGGGTTGGACAAATATATACTGACATGTATCCATCATTATAGTATCACACAGCATTGTTTCACTGCCCTGAAAATCCCTGGTACTCTACCTGTTCATCCCTCTTTCCCCCAACCTCTGGCAACCACTGATCTTTTTACTGTCTCCAGAATGTTTTAGCTTTTCCAGAATGTCATATAGTTGGAATCATGCAGCAAATAGCCTTTTCAGATTGGCTTCTTTCACTTAGTAATATGCATTTAAGATTCCTCCATGTCTTTTCCTGGCTTGATAAGTCATTTCATTTTAGCTCTGAATAATATTCCATTGTATGGATATACCACATTCACCTACTGAAAGAAACCTTCCAAGTTTGGGCAATTAGGAATAAATCTGCTATAAATATTCATGTGCAGAGCTTTGTGTAGATGTAAATTTTCAACTAATTTGGATTTAACCAAGGAATACATTGTCGGATTGTATGGTAAGAGTATGCCTAGTTTTTTTTAGTTTGGTTGTTTTTTTAAAGATTTATGTCAGAGAGAGCGCACGTGTGTCCGTAAGGGGAGAGGCGATGGGGGATGGAGAGGGAGAGAATCCCAAGCCAACTCTGCTGAGCACAGAGCCTGACATGGGGTTTGATCACACAACCCTGAGACCCTGACCTGAGCTAAAACTAAGAGTCAGACGCTTAACCAACTGAGCCACCCAGGCTCCCCAAGAGTATTCTTAGTTTTGTGAGAAATTGTCAACTGTCTTCCAAAGTGGTTATACCGTTTTTGCGTTCCTGCCAGCAATGAATGAGAGTTCCTATTGCTCTACTTCCTTGTCAACATTTGGTGTTGTCAGTGTTTTTGCCTTTAGCCTTTCTAGAAGCTGTTTAGTGGTATTTACTTATGGATTTAGTTTGTATTTTCCTGATGACATATGATGTAAAGCATCTTTTCATATATTTGCCATCTGTATATCTTCTTTGGGGAGGTGTCTGTTCAGGTCTTTTGCCTGTTTTTTAAATCTGGTTGTTAGTTTTCTTACTGTTGAGTTTTTAAGAGTTCTTTGTATATTTTGGATAATAGTCTTTTACTAAATACAGTACTCCCACTTTATCTGCTGTTCAGCTTTCCCTCATTTCAGTACCTAAGGTCAACCTCAGTCCCGGAGCAGATGATCCTCCTTCTGATACATCCTTAGAAAGTCAATAGTAGGGCGCCTGGGTGGCTCAGTCGTTAAGCGTCTGCCTTCGGCTCAGGTCATGATCCCTGGGTCCTGGGATCAAGCCCTGCATCGGGCTCCCTGCTCGGCGGGAAGCCTGCTTCTCCCTCTCCCTCTCCCCCTGCTTGTGTTCCCTCTCTCACTGTGTCTCTCTCTGTCAGATACATAAATAAAATCTTTAAAAAAAAAAAAGAAAGTCAATAGTAGCCTAACACTATATCACAATGGCTATGTCATTCACCTCACTTCATCTCATCACGTAGACATTTTATTATCTCACATCACTACAAGAAGGATGTGTACAATACAATAAGATATTTTGAGAGACAGACCACATTCACCTAACTTTTATTATGGTGTGTTGCTATAATTGCCCTATATTATTATTAGTTATTTGTGCTCATCCCTTACTGTACGTAATTTATAAATTAAACTTTATCACATGTACGTATAGGAAAAAACATGGTATATATAGGGATCGGTACTATTCATGGTTTGAGGTGTCCACTGGCAGTCTTGGAACGTATCCCTTGTGGATAAGGGGTGGCTACTGTATGTCTTTTGCAAATGTGTTCCTTCAGGTTGTGGCTTGTGTTCTTGCTCCCTTGACAGTCCCCAACCTTGTGTTGGATCATCCAGGAAAGTGGTGAGCTCTCCGCTGAGGTTGCTGACATGACATAGAATCCAAGAGTGGCTGGCAGCCGTCTTACAACCACAGAAAGGAGGCAGCCTGAGCCTGGAGTTAAGAAATAAATGAGAGGGGCTCCTGGGTGGCTCAATCATTAAGCATCTGCCTTCGGCTCAGGTCATGATCCCAGGGTCCTGGGATTGAGCCCCACATCGGGCTCTCTGCTCCGCGGGAGGCCTGCTTCTCCCTCTCCCACTCCCCCTGCTTGTGTTCCCTCTCTCGCTGTCTCTCTATCTGTCAGATAAATAAATAAAACCTTTAAAAAAAAAAAAAAACGAAAAAAGACAAAAAAAAGATGTTGGGAAGTGAGCAGGTATTCTCAAACACTATTAGCAGTAGTATAAATTGGTGTAATCTTTATATCCTTCTCTGTTGGTTTTCAATAAATTGTTTCATTCGATTCCCACATCTCATTATCAGTCCTTTTTTTTTTTCCCCCAGATAAGGAAATGGAGACAACAGATGAACCAGCTCAGCCAAGGACACTGTATTAATCGGGATTCTCAACAGCAAGTGACTGGGATTGTGCCCCTCGTCATTGGGCCCCCTGCTCAGCGGGGAGTCTGCTTCTCCTCTCCTTCTGCCCCTCTCCCCCTTGTGCACGCTCGCTCTCTCAAATAAATAAATAAAATCTTAATAAAAGAAACCCAAATCAAATTGTGAGAATTCACAGGCTCACCTGACTGCAAAGGTCACAGGGAGCAGCAAGTTCAGGTATGAATGGATCCAGACAGTGAGTCAGGACTCTCTCCTTGTTCATCTCCTGGTCCATTTCCTGCCTGTTGGCTTCATTCTTGGAAGGCAGCTAACCTCACCACTCTACCTTCCCTGCCGCACAGTTTAATTCTTTGATAGGCCTTCCCCATACGGTGGCCCATAGCAGATACAACCCCGTATCCCATCACATCATGGTGAAAAAAAAAAGCACTTCTTTTCCAGTATTTCTAGTAAACATCCCAGAACCGACTCTCATTGGATGGCCTTGGGTCACATGCCCATCTCTGAGCTAATTATCGGGGCCTGAGATGAGCCATGCTGGTGGCCCGGCGGAGCTGAGTCACTTGCTTATTCTTAGAGCCCAAGGGTGGGGGTCAGCCCCACTGGAACCAGAGAGGTCAAGTGGGGGAGAGGAAATCCCCCCGGAAACTCGGGGCACAATTTCCAGAAAGAGGAAAGGTTGCTAGATAGACTACAGTATGAATGTCTACTGCTGTGGAGCAGTAAACTGGGGCAGGGCCGCACCAGCAGCCCGGTCCCCAAGTCCTAGTTCATGGGGCACCACAACCACCTCAGCTCTCTGTGTTGCCTAGGAACTCGCTTTTAAGAAATCACAAAATGTAAACACAGACGAAAGGAGAAGTAATCAGAGGAGAATCACACACAAAGGGGAGAGGTTCAGGAGGCCCCAGGAAAACGTTCAGCTCTGGGGCTTCTTTACCTTATTCACCTTGTCAGAAAGTTTTAAAACCTGATGAATTACATTCCCAAGGACTGAGACAATTTGCAGATGTGATCAAGAACATGCAGTCAGTAATCTTTGAGAAATCACGGAGACTGGGGACGGCTGGAAGATTGGAGCCAGGCGAAAGTATACAGTTTTTAAAAACTGCAACCAAAATCCTACAGATGGATTGGTTGGACTCTTGAGTCTTCATCCTCCTCTTTCCTCTGGGTTCCTCTCCTCTTTTATATCCCTTTTTTATTTATTTGAGAGAGAGAGCATGAGAGCACAAGAGGGAGAAGCAGACTCCCTGCTGAGCAAGGAGCCTGATGTAGGGCTCAATCCTAGGGTCCTGGGATCATGACCTGAGCCCAAGGCAGACGCCCAACCGACTGAGCCACCCAGGCGCCCCCCCCTTTTTTTAAAGACAGTTTTATTGAAGTATAATTTACAGGTCATAAAATTCACCCCTTTTAAGTGTACAATTCGATGATTTTTAGCACTATTTCAATATAATGCAGTTTTTTCATTTCAGGAAAACCTCTCAGCTGTTTATCTTTAATCCCCATTCCCACCCCAGCCCCAGGCAACCACTAATCTACTTTCTATCTTTGCGGATTGGCCTTTTCTAGATATTTCGACTTTTTTCTTTTTTTTTTTTTTTTAAAGATTTTTTATTTATTTATTTGAGAGAGAGAGAATGAGAGAGAGCAAGCACATGAGAGGGGGGAGGGTCAGAGGGAGAAGCAGACTCCCTGCCGAGCAGGGACCCCGATGCGGGACTCGATCCCGGGACTCCAGGATCATGACCTGAGCCGAAGGCAGTCGCTTAACCAACTGAGCCACCCAGGCGCCCTCGACTTTTTTCTTAAGATGAGAATATTTTTCATTGCTTTTTAAAATATTTTGGCTCGGGGCACCTGGGTGGCTCAGTTGGTTAAGCGACTGCCTTCGGCTCAGGTCATGATCTCAGGGTCCTGGGATCGAGCCCCGCATCGGGCTCCCTGCTCCGCGGGAAGCCTGCTTCTCCCTCTCCCACTCCCCCTGTTTGTGTTCCCTCTCTCGCTGTCTCTCTCTCTGTCAAATAAATAAATAAAATCTTTAAAAAAAAAAAAATAAAATAAAATAAAATAAAATTTTTTGGCTCTAGGGCGCCTGGGTGGCTCAGTTGGTTAAGCGACTGCCTTCGGCTCAGGTCATGATCCTGGAGTCCCGGGATCGAGTCCCGCATCGGGCTCCCTGCTCAGCGAGGAGCCTGCTTCTCCCTCTGACCCTCCCCCCAGAATGTGCTCTCTCTCTCTCATTCTCTCTGTCTCAAATAAATAAATAAAATCTTTAAAAAAATAAAATAAAATATTTTGGCTCTAAAAGCAAGACATTCGTGGTAAAAAGTGCAAATGATACAGAAGGGAATAAAGCAAAAGGTGAACATTCTTCTGGCAACTCTGCCCTTTAGAGATCTACTGTTAGCAAATCACTATGTACTTATCCCTCCCTATATTTTTGCCTAGATCATCTTAAACACTAGTTAGCTCATATTGTGCATATTTCTACTGTGCTTTTTTGTTTGTCTGTTTGTTTGTTTTGTTCATTAAGCAAACTCTCCATCCAATATGGGGCTTGAACTCACAACCCTGAGATCAAGAGCCATATGCTCTACCGACTGAGTCAGCCAGGTGCCCCTCTACTGTGTCTTAGGTAGCACCCCTCTTCTCTGGATAATACTACCCATATTTTTCCTGTGTAAAGTGTCTTTCACCCACCTTCAGTCCTTATAGACCAACTCTAAGAGAGGGAATTGTGGGTCAAGCATGACCAATTATCTCCTTTTTGCTGAAGCCATGGGAAAGTTGCGGGGGCATGCGACTCCTGATCTTGGAGTTGTGAGTTCAAGCCCCATGTTGGGTGTGGAGATTACTTAAAAATAAAATCTTTTAAAAAAAAAGGTGGGATAGGGGTGTGTGTGTTTGTTGTCACCTGCAGCTACAGGTCTTGCCCAGTGCTGTGCTAGTTGCAACCCATTTTTTAAACTTGCAAATATATTCTGGGGACAACCTTCTGCATCAGTACATAGACCTTCACCACGTTTATTTTAATGATCATATGGCCATACTGTTTGCTTGTATCATATTTAATTTAAACAATTTCCTGGGACCAATTCTGCTTGACCATGATCCTAAAGAATATAGACCAGTGTTTTTCAAACATCAGGCTTCAATCCATTAGTACATTATAAAATTAATTTCTGGGTTATGACTAATATTTTATTTATAAGCAGACTAGACTAGACCAAAATGGAATAGAAAATAATGGCGGGTGGTTGGACGCCTGGCTGGCTCAGTCGGTGGAGTATGCAGCTACTGATCTCAGGGTTGTGAGTTTGAGCCCCATGTTGGGTGTAGAGATGACTTAAATAAATAAAATCTTTAAATAAATAAATAAATAAATACAACACAATAATTTTTTTAAATGATGGAACAACGTAGAAAGTACCAGAATGCACTAAATGACATATATTAAAACCAATGCTTTTATTTCAGTATGTGTGTGAACACATGTATGCTGGGTCATAGTATAGAATTTCTATTTTACTGTGGATCGTTGTCCAAAAGTTTGAAAAATACAGCTATTGACCATCCTATTATGACCTAACTTTTTACATGGGTCTGTTTTCTTTCATAAACCAAGAACTGAACTTTCAAGGGTTCAGGTATCCCTTTATACTTGTTTTATTGGTGATAAAGTGCTCTTCCCACCATCAAAACAACAAAAACAGAAAGCTTTGATTTAGCTTTAGTAAAACTTAAATGTAGTTCTAGATCATTTGGTTTTTTGTTAACATCAAATACTTTGAATTTTCAATAAGATAAGGCAAAGGGGGTTGGGATCCGTTCTCATTCCGATGGCCTCACTGGCTTAGAGAGCAGGGAGGCCCAGACAGGTGGGGTAAAGGTCTTATTTAAGTTTACAAAAGCCCTGGCTTTTCTAATGTTCTTTAAGAAAGAGCAAGAAAATTCCCAGTTTACTTTTGAGTTTTTCATGAGCTGTTTAATTTTAAAAAGTCCTCATGGGGGGCACCTCGCCGGCTCAGTCAGTAGAGCATGTGACTCTTAATCTCCAGGTCATGAGTTCAAACCCCAAGTTGGGTGTAGGATTTACTTAAAAAAAAAAAAAAGTCCTCATGGGATGGCCATTCAATATTAAATAGACCCTTCTATTTCTATAAGCATGCAAATGATTATTTTGTTCTTTAATCTAGAACAGGAGGGCACCTGGGTGGCTCAGTGGGTTAAGTGTCTGACTTTGGCTCAAGTCATGATCTCAGGGTCCTGGGATCGAGCCCCGCGTCGGGCTCCCTGCTCGGCTGGAAGCCTGCTTCTCCCTCTCCCACTCCCCCTGCTTGTGTTCCCTCTCTTGCTGTGTCTCTCTCTGTCAAATAAATAAGTAAAATCTTTAAAAAAAAAAAAAAAAAAGGCCAGATAAATATTTTAGGCTCTGTGACTCTTCTACCTCAGTATCTCAGCACGGCCATTGTAAGCCCTAAACACGAATGAATGAGCAGGGCTGACTTTCAATTCACATTACTGGTGGTGGACATTGAAACTTGAATTGTATATAATTTCATGTGTCAAAAAAATTATTCTTTTGGTTTTTTTTCCAACCATTTAAAAATAAAAACCCATCCTTAGCTCACTGGCTATGCAAAAAATATGTGTTAGTAAAAGGAATTTGTCCACTTTTTTCTTTCTTTCTTTCTCTTTCTTTCTTCCTTCCTTCCTTCCTTCCTTCCTTCCTTTTTATTTATTTATTTTTTTTAAGTAGGCTCCATGCTGGGTGTGG
This sequence comes from Halichoerus grypus, assembly GCF_964656455.1. Classification (NCBI taxonomy): domain Eukaryota; kingdom Metazoa; phylum Chordata; class Mammalia; order Carnivora; family Phocidae; genus Halichoerus; species Halichoerus grypus. The sequence continues at coordinate 125,809,893 of NC_135721.1, read as the reverse complement.
AGCCCAATGTGGGGCATGAACTCGTGACCCTGAGATCAAGACCTGAGCCAAAATTAAGAGTCAGGCACTTAACTGACTGAGCCACCCAGGTACCCCAACTTTTTAATTTTTTAAATATTTATTTTTTTAATTTATTTTTTAAGTAAGCTCTACTCCAAATGTGGGGCTTGAACTCACAACCCCAAGATCAAGAGTTGCATGCTCTACCAACTGAGCCAGCCAGGAGTCCCAATATGTTCACTTTTTAAAATTTTAATTTTAATTTAGTTTTCAGTATTCAAAAAGTTCAAAAGGAAAGAAAAAGTCCCCAATCTATCTCTATCAGACTTTTTGATCTTTATCAAACTGGCAGGTTAAAAATGGCATGTCAGTATAATTTTAATTTTCATTTCTCTCGTTATGAGTGTGAGTTTTCTAGGACTGCAATGACAAATTACCACAAACTTGATGGTTTTAAACAACAGAAATGTATCCTTTCACAGCTCTGGAAGCCAGAAGATGGAAATCATGGTGTCAGGAGGGTTGTGCTCCCTTCAAAGACTTCAAGGGTGAATCCTTCCTGGCCACCACTAGCTTCTGGTTGGTGCTGGCAATCCTTACTGTTCCTTGGCTTGTAGATGCATCCCTCCAATCTCTGTCTCCGTCTTCACATGGCCTTCTCCACTGTGTGTCTGGGCCTCTCTGTCCAAATTTCTCTCTTCTTACAAACACACCAGTCATATTGTATTTAGGGCCTACCTTCATCCAGTATGGCCTTTTTTTTTTTAAGATTTTATTTATTTATTTATTTATTTATTTATTTATTTATTTATTTATCAGAGAGAGAGAGAGAGAGAGAGAGAGAGAGAACAAGGAGGGGGAGCTGCAGGCAGAAGGAGAAGCAGGCTCCCCGCTAAGCAGGGAGCCTGATGCAGAACTTGATCCCAGGACCCTGGGATCATGACCTGAGCCGAAGGCAGACGCTTAACCGACTGAGCCACCCAGGCGCCCCATCCATTATGACCTTGTTTTAACTTGCTAACATCTGCAAACAACCTATTTCCAAATAAGTCCCATTCTCAGGTTCCAGGTAGACATGAATTTTTGAGGGACACTACTCAACCCAGTAAAGTAGTACATTTGGAGTCTGCTCATGTTTTATCTGCAAACAAATCATGTTAATCAGACTCATCACTATTTAGATACCATGGGCTCATCTGATCATTCAAAGTCTTCATTCCCCAGGCCTGCTCTCCCAGCCCAACATACAACTCACATAAAAATGGTGGTTCCAGGAGATTCAACCCCAAGCATAGTATGTAGCCTGATGTTATTCACAACTGAGTTTTATCGGATGGAACACAACTTTGGGCACCTAGAAAGAACTAAGCCTATACTTGATGAATTGAATTGAAATGTGAGGAAAAGGAGTGTCCCTCTAAAGCAATGATAGCTAAAATTATTTCTTTTTATTATTCTAATCACATTATTATTATTTGACATCTATGAGTGTTTACTAAGAGCCAGGCACTTTTCTAAGCCCTTTATATGTATTAATTCAGGTAAACTAGGAAGTGGCAGAAGTAGGATTTGGACCCAGGCAATTGGACTCCAGGCCACTCTGCTAAACTTCTTGAATAAACCTAAAAGGGAGAGAGGAAGTTTTCAATCTCAGAACTAAGTGTTGTTTTGTTTTTGAACTTCCTCTCTTAGATTTTAAAATAAATGACACCAAATACGATATACTACTCAGCCTGTGTTTTTGAACACTTTCTTCCCATAAAGGACGTCTACACTGGCCATCACCCTGGGCTTTTATGTCTTTTCTCTTTCTCCTTTTTTTTTTTTTCTATGCTCCACTTCCTCCCACTCTTTCTTTACCCTAAGTTGCTACTTCAGATCAGGAAGATTAAGAAGCCATAAATAACTTTTCTGTGAATTATTATACAGGAAGTTCAACCTGATCAGATCCTGCCCGTCAGTGGCAAAGCAAAAACAAACCAATATAAAACCCAAGTCAGGGTTTCTGAGCACAGAGACAGTGACAAAGTCAGTTCCAGTTCTTGCAGCACTCCTTCGAGACGTGCTGTGTAGAATGTGTTAAACACTGAATAATGGATCAACTTGCCTGCTTTTTTGCATATAATGCATGACTGGAAAAAAAGTGGGACACTTGAAGGATCAGTAGCTGAATAAGATACTTATGTGTTCCAAGAAAGTTGCCAGTTTCAATGTTTGAAAATATATCACTAATCCATAATTATGTTTTCCTTTTTTTTTTTTTTTTTTTAAGATTTTATTTATTTATTTGAGAGAGAATGAGAGACAGAGAGCAGGAGAGGGAGGAGGGTCAGAGGGAGAAGCAGACTCCCTGCTGAGCAGGGAGCCCGATGTGGGACTCGATCCTGGGACTCCAGGACCATGACCTGAGCCGAAGGCAGTCGCTTAACCAACTGAGCCACCCAGGCGCCCATGTTTTCCTTTTAAGATACAGTGAACAGGGGCGCCTGGGTGGCTCAGTCGTTAAGCATCTGCCTTCAGCTCAGGTCATGATCCCAGGGTCCTGGGATTGAGCCCTGCATCAGGCTCCCTGCTCAGCGGGAAGCCTGCTTCTCCCTCTCCCACTCCCCCTGCTTGTGTTCCCTCTCTCGCTGTCTCTCTATCTGTCAGATAAATAAATAAAACCTTTAAAAAATAAAAAAAAATAAAAAGATACAGTGAACAGTAGGGCACCTGGGTGGCTCAGTCAGTTGAGCGCCCGACTCTTGGTTTCGGATCAGGTTGTGATCTTAGGGTCGTGAGATCCTGCACTGGGCTCTGCACAGAGCCCAGAGTCTACCTGAGACTCTCTCTCCCTCTCCCTCTGCCCCTCCTGCTTGTGGTCTCTCTCTCTCTCTCATAAATAAATAAATCTTAAAAAGAAGAAGGTTCGGGGTGCCTGGGTGGCTCAGATGGTTAAGTGTCTCCCTTTGGTTCAGGTCATGATCTCCAGGTCCTGGGATCAAGCCCCACGTTGGGCTCCCAGCTCAGCGGGGAGTCTGCTTCTGCCTCTCCCCCTGCTTGTGCTCTCTCTGTCTCGCTCTCTCTCTCAAATGAATAAATAAAACCTTAAAAAAAAAAAAAAGGCTCAATGAACAGCAATACATTTTCAGCATTTATACAGGGTTCCTTAATTGAACCTGGTTGACCAGTTTAAACAGATAAAAGTTTAAGACAAAGACCACCCAACTTTTTTACTTTTCTTATTTTTTGAGGACCTACTATATGCTAGGAGGAAGGGAAGAAGACACTTTTTTTTCCCTCTTTCTAATAAATGAATTCAACTGAATGAATGTGCTCCAAGTTGGAACCACACCTTTGGAAAATTAAGAACAGTCGTGTAGGCTGGAGTGTCTCAGCCAGTTACTAGTTGTGGACTTTGAGCAAGTTGCTGAACTTCCCTGTGCCTCAGATTCCTCATCAGTCAGTGGGCAAGACAATAATACTATCTCTCTCATTGATACATGATATATGATATGACATACCACATATAATACTTATATGTCATTATGTAAGTATTATATAATATGCAAAATACATACTAATATAAAACAGTATATAATATATTTAATAATATATGAAAATATAATACAGAAATATGTATAGGGGCACCTGGGTGGCTCAGTCAGTTAAGCGTCTGCCTTTGGCTCAGGTCATGGTCCCAGGGTCCTGGGATCGAGCCCCGCATCGGGCTCCCTGCTCGGCGGGAAGTCTGCTTCTCCCTCTCCCCTGCTCCTCCCTGCCCCTCGGGCTCTCTCTCTCACTGTCTCAAATAAATAAATAAAATCTTTAAGAAAAGCATGTGTATATAAAACACGTGCCTGACATTTAGCAATGGCTCAATTAATGCTTATTGTTAGTATATATCATATAATGATTAAAATAATGTATAGTATTATTATTATTAATTATTGCTATGGTAAGAGCACTCACACCAGACCATGGGCTTCTAACTTCCTTAACTGTCCCATGTTGTTAGAAATGGACCTCCCACTGAGCAACGACCTTGTCCCAACCATGATGTTTCTATGGGCCTTTTTATCTCACATCTGTATTTTTATCCAAAGGAAAACATGTTCTGAACAGAGGCCTGTAAGCGGTTGTGTTAATTACTTGTAGTTGAAATGTCTACATGTTTGGACTTGCCGCCCATCAACCAGTTGAAAGCTTGCAAACGAGTGTGTCTGTACGGTATGTAGCTTAGGAGCAATAAAGAAAAAGAATTGAAGGTAATGCCATCAGGTTTCACATTCTATGCATTTTTCTTCTGCTCCTTCAATTATAGAAACACACATGGGGTAGGAGTGGGGATGGGAAAGTCGGGCTCCCTGTGGTGTCTGCAGAGCTCGATGTGGAGACGAAGGTCGCGAAGTTGAATGCTTCTGAGCACCATTTCTGGAATAAGGAGACAGGTTGCAGTCTTAGCTCCACTTCTTACCTACGGTGGTTCCTTCCAGAAGTCACTTAAGCCCTCTGCTACCTTGATTTCAGTCCCAGGGACCTGTTCAGCCCCAGGGAACAGGTTCTGGGAGGGAGATTTACAGGTAGACCATCTACTGGGAAGAGCTCTTGCGAACGACACCTGTGAAGGGGTGTCGGGAGCAGGGGGTGCAGAGGGAGAAATCGAATGAAGAGGCAATTGCAGTGAAAGCCTCAGCCAACCCCCTGTGGGGCCATAAGGCGGGGATGGCCCTCAGACATGTTCTGGAAAGGAGGCTGGGGGCGGGGCCTTTGTACCCCTACATCAACCAGGCATTGGATCCAGCGGTGGTTCTTAATGCAGGGTGGAGGGGGTGGGGGGTGTCGATCTGGCCCCCAGACAACACTTGGCAATGTCTGGAGAAATTTTGGTTGTTGCTGCTGGAGGAGGGGTGCTACTGGGTGTTTAGTGGGAAGAGGCCCAAGATGCTGCTAAACATCCCACAGCGCACAGGACGGCCCCCACGACAAAGAAGTATTGTCCCACAGTGTCAAAAGTGCTGAGGTTTCTCAAGGATAAAGATTACCCTTGAAGAGGACTCATCATCTTAGAGCAGCTTCCTTTTTAGCTAAGGGCAATTTCTGAAGAATTCCCTAGAACTGTGAGTCATCAGCAGCCAAAACTCCCGGCAGCTGGGGGAATAAGTAACTAACTGGTCCTGAAGGGGTATGTGGAGGGCATATCACAGTATCCACGACATCCTTTAAAAAAAAAAAAATCAACTTGTAACTATGCAAGTAAAACTTGGATCCCATCTTCTTGTAAAAAGCATAATGTTCTAGATAGACAGATAGACCAGGGTTTCTCAGCGCCCTCGGCACTATTGACAGTTTACGCTAGATAACTCTCGCTCCTGAAGACAGCTCTGTGCTCCGTGTTTAGCAGGATCCCTGGCCTCCACCCACTAGATGCCAGGAGCACTTTCCCCCTCCCCAGCCCCCTCGTGACAACCAAAAATATCTGGAGACATTGACTAGCGTCGGAGGGCAGAATTGCCTGTGATTGAGGATCATTTTTCTAGGTACATTTGAAATAGCCCTGATTAAAAAAAAAAAAAAGTAAAAAAATAAAATAGCCCTTTAACTACAATTCCCAATCTTGGGACCCTCCCCAGAACTAATCACTACTGTAAGTTTGCAGTGGAAGCTTCCAAAATTCTTTGTATGTACTTACATAGATATATATGTGCAACTGCAGAAAATAGTGTGTGGTGTTTTGTTTTGTTTTGTGTTTTTTTTTTTTTTTTTTGGCTTAAATGTAATCATTTAACCATAGAAAATAGATCATATCTTTGTTCCGTTTTCTTTGGAAAATGCTTGAATTGTCATTCTGGTCACCACACTTCCCCTGCACAGCCCACGTATCTTACGGAAAGTGGTGTGCACCCAGCTCTATGAACGGGCATGCGGCGTAGACCCAGATTAATCCATGGGAGCCAATCTTCTGGCCCTGATTCTTAGGTCAAGGATGGGCACAGGGCTCGAGTTAGGCTAGTGAGAGGCTCGATTTTCTGGGACATCTGGAAGAGGAGCTCTCTCTCTCCCTCTTTGAACATAACTAAAGAATCATAACTGCTGGAGTTCTGACGGCCACCTTGTGCTCATGGAATTGGGAGCCATCTTTTGTGTCTAGCTGCTGCCGTAGGACACAGACCAGACAAATCGAAAGAAACCTTGTCCTTGATGGAAAACATCAAGCCCCTGAACCAAATCCAACCAGGGGCCCAGGATGCCAAGGATTTTGCAAGACGAGGAATAACTGTACCTGTGATCCCCTTAGCCAGTCACTATTAGATTTTCTGTTACATTCAACCTAACGTGTTCTAAATGATCCCATAATCCAAAACATGGATACACCATAATGTATATTCCCCTATTCATGCATATTTCAGTTGTCTCCTGTTTTTCACTGTATCAATCTACTTTGAATTCAGATTTTTTTATATGTTTTTTAAAGATTTTATTTATTCATTTGAGACACAGAGATACAGAAAAAGAGAGAGAGAGAGAGAAAGGGAGCATGAGCAGGGAAAGAGGCAGAAGGAGAGGGAGAAGCAGGCTCCCTGCTGAGCTAGGAGCCCGATGTGGGGCTCGATACCAGGACCCTGGGATTATGACCTGAGCCGAAGGCAGACGCTTAACCATCTGAGCCACCTAGGTGCCCCCTGAATTCAGATTTTTTTTTCTTTAAATGCTTTGATTTTGGGATACTAAACAGATTATTCATTTATTCATTCCAAAAACATATTATGAATACTTGCTGTACACTCACATAGATACTGAGGATATATAAGGGAACAATACCAGAACCCTGACCCCAGGGTGTTTTCATTCTTATAAGGTAGATAACAAGCAAATAAAATACAGTATAAAACATGACAAAACAGCATGAAAAAAATAATATAACACACAATACACATTACATGATCATGCAGCTATGAAGTCTACGGGCAAAGTGGTAGGGTTTTTTTTTTTTTACCAGTCCATGTTTCATGCAGTTTGAAGGCTCTATTTTCTAGGAGGAATTCAGTCGAGAACACTGAGCATGTATGGGCCTCCTCACACGAGGAAGAACAGACATGCAGTTGCAGTCTTGGGGTGATGTTTCAGCGTGTGAGTGTGGGTTGAAAGGCCCAAGGAGGTGAGATCTCCGAGTCAAGCGATCAGTGCCTATTAGCATTCTTCCCTTTGATGAAAGTGGCCAGGGAAGGGTTTACCAATTTCCTCTTTCATTCAGTCTGATCACCATCATTAATTAACACAGCTGCTATGGAAATAATCGGAGCCTTTCTGAATCAAAGATAGATTGAAACAAGTTTAGGGCAAGGCTTTCAAATCAGAAGCCCTAGTGGCCAAGAAATCTCTGTTAAGAATGTGAAGAATGTAAGCCATTGCTCCGACAGGAGAATGTTAACTCTGTGAGGGTGTTATTTGGAAGTGGAGAGTGCTGAGCTGGACTCTCCATGCTGTTATATCCAAAGGGATCGACGTAGGTCTAGGCTGTTGCTTACTGCTTATAATGTTTTACATTTTTCACCAGGCTCTGACTTTAAAAAAATAGTTCAGTCTCAGGGTGCCTGACTGACTCAGTCGGTGGAGCACGTGACTCTTGATCTCAGGGTTGTGGGTTTGAGCCCCATGTTGGATGTAGAAATTTCTTTTTTTTGTTAAGATTTTATTTATTTGTCAGAGAGAGAGAGTGCACGCACAAGCAGGGGGAGTGGCAGGCAGAGGGAGAAGCAGGCTCCCTGCTGAGCCAGGAGCCCCATGCAGGACTCGATCCCAGCACCCTGGGATCATGACCTGAGCTGAAGGCAGATGCGTAACCGACTGAGCCACCCAGGCATCCCCTTCTTTTTTTTTTTACAATATTATGTATTTATTAGAGAGAGAGCGCACTCAAGTGGGGGGAGGGGCAGAGGAAGAGGGACAAGCAGGCTCTCCTCTGAGCGGGGAGGCTGACATGGGGCTCCATCCCAGAACCCCAAGATCATGACCTGAGCTGAAGGCAAACACTTAACCAACTGAGTCACCAAGGTGCCCCTGGGTGTAGAGATATTCTTTTAAAAAAATAATAAAATCTTGGGATTTATTTTATTTATTTTATTAAAAAAATTTTTTTTTGAAGATTTTATTTTATTTATTTGACAGAGAGAGACAGCGAGAGAGGGAACACAAGCAGGGGGAGTGGGAGAGGGAGAAGCAGGCTTCCCGCTGAGCAGGGAGCCTGATGCAGGGCTCGATCCCAGGACCCTGGGATCATGACCTGAGCCGAAGGCAGACGTTTAACAACTGAACCACCCAGGCGCCCCGGGATTTATTTTATTTAGCGAGATAGCCAGAGAGAGCGTGAGCGGGGAGGAGAGGGAGAAGCAGGCTCCCCACTGAGCAGGGAGCTCGATACGGGACTCAATCCCAAGACCCCGGGATCATGACCTGAGCCAAAGGCAGACGCTTAACCAAGGAGCCACTCAGGCGCCCTCCACCATCTTTTTTAATTTTTTTTTTTTATTTTTAAGTCATCTCTACACCCAATGTGGGGCTCGAACTCACGACCCCACGATCAAAAGTCACATGCTCCACTGACTGAGCTGGCCAAGCACCCCTTTGGCTCCGCCGTTTTTAACACTTGACTTCCAAGGATGTACATCAGCACCAAGTCAGAAAGTATGGGAACCACAGGCACTCTGGAGGGAGAGTGTTTTTGGCAGACAGAAAGGAGCACAGTGCAAAGACCCTGGGGTGTGTGCAAGCCTGGGGTGCTAGAGGAGCAGCAAGGAAACAGTGTGGGTGTAGGAATGGAAGTGAGCAGGGGAGTGGTAGAAAGTTTTAGGAAATTTTAAGAGTATAAGGCAAACATGGTCCCTGACTCTCTAGAGAGGAAGACAGACACCGAAATAATAAACATAAAGGAGTAAAATGGGCCCCATGGGGACGGGGTGGGGGCAGGGGAAGCGTGACTCCATCAGTAAGAGATGGTCACTTCTCAGCTCAACCAGGAGTTTCGAGGCAGGAGTGCGGGCCCAATATAGCCAATTCACCTGATTATTTTGAGGCTGGAAATCGAGGAGCTGGGTCTTGGGAAGTCTTACGTGTGAAATGCTCGTGGGCTTGCACATTATCCTGTAATGGCTGGAGCCAGTGGGAAGTCGTGGTACTCAGTGCACCCAGCTCTCTGCCATCCAGGCTCAAGCCGAGGGTACTTCCTCTCCCCCTGCAGTCGGGTGGGGCCGTGTGAGTAATTCTGGCCAATGAGTCGTGAGCGGAAGAGATGTGTCACTTTTAGCTGGAGCATTTTATTGCAGATTTGGGACTCTCCGGACAGCATTCTTTTTTCTCTAGTGGGGTTGTCCGCAGTACTCAAGATGGCAGCTGCTTCATGACTTGGGGTCCATGAGTGACTGCAATTTCCAGAGCCCCCCTAAAAACTACAGATGGACTGACGCATGAGCCACCAAGATTTGGGGGTTTCTACTGCATGTTCCTGCGATTCCCCACTTGGGAACATTCTTTGGACCTCACGCAGGGCAGGCAGAGGTGCTGGGGAGCTGTCCCACGAGCAGCCCTCAGCAACAAGGCTCAGCCCTCAGCTGGGATAAGTCTGAGATGTGTTCTAGTGCCTTGGACCTTCCCAGATGCTTCCAGAGGGTTTGCACCCCACTTCCTCAGGGAGGTTGCCTGTTCCTTAACTTACCGGGGTGGCTTTCTTCCCTTTCCTGCCTCACTACTGGTGACGTCCTGGGACCACCACCCAAATTAACTATTGCACCAGAATCTTTGTCTCTGGCCGGCTTCTGGAGGAGCCCAACCCAAGATCCCATCTTTCCAAAGGTCCCACCTCCACCTCACTGAGGGGCTGACACCTGGGGATGGAGCAAGGCTGTGGAGTGGGAATTAGGCCAGACCTTCCCAGCTAAAAACCAGACAGGGCCTCAAGGAAGGTGAGAGAAGTTCAAGCCACTCCCATTTTTTGAGGCTCTCAAATTATGAAAAAGAAAAAAAAACAAAACAAAACCAACACAGGGTCACGAGCATCGTGGGGTTGACCATCAATGCTCAGGCCTCAGGCCTAGAGGTGATGAGGTAGAAGTCTCAACAGCAGGCCCGGGCCCGGGTCTGTGCTGAACACAGAGAATTCGTATTTCCGGTCTCTGTGCAGAGGATTTAGTCTGAGTGGTGGGAGCTTCCACAGTGCAGAGGGAGGAGAGACGAGGACAGGAGGGGATGGGGCTGCCTGGAAATCATTTCACCCCTCAGCATCATGGTCCCCTCTAGCTAAGCACTTTAACCTGATTTCCGCAGGGTAATGGACTTGGGGTGTCCCTCGCAGCCGCATGCTCCCCCGTGGCTGACAGGAAGGAAGCGAAGGCCCGAGCGAGACACACAGCAACCGCACACAGTGCTCGTTCCACCGACAGCAAAGCCATCTGTCTTGAGTGGCCGCCTTCGTCAGGGACTACCCTCTGCCTCCGTCTCATCATGTGGGGGGACATTTTAAGCCACCTTGAACTCACATTTGGGAACCCCAGCTTAGGGGGACCCTGGAGCAGCCTCCCTCTGAGCGGTAACAGAGAGCAGTCGTCTGGTTTTCTGGCCCTGGTTTCGGGGCTGCCGAAATTGATGCCTGCTTTCTCCCCCAGCATGGGCCTGCTGTCGAGTCCCTACTGCGTGGGGACAGGTCACACATCAAGAAAGAGCTGCTAGCATTGACCAGTGCAGGGGCTGGGGGGGCCCTTGAGGAAGGAATCTGGGAAGAAATGGGGGGCAGATTTTTTGTCCTGCCTGGATGTCCGCAGGACCAAAGAGGGAGAGTGCCAGGACCTGGAGGGAAAGTCACCGAGATCTCATGAGAAAAGAGAGTCACGGATCAGAAACATTCTGCTTTCTACATTTTCCTGTCCAGTGTGCATTACCCCCAGATGTGGTTGATTAGTCCTGCTGTGAAAATAACCGAGTTCACAGGGGCCCCTGGGTGGCTCAGTCGTTAAGCGTCTGCCTTCGGCTCAGGTCATGATCCCAGGGTCCGGGGATCGAGCCCCACATCAGGTTCTCTGCTCAGCGGGAAGCCTGCTTCTCCCTCTCCCACTCCCCCTGCTTGTGTTCCCTCTCTCGCTGTGTCTCTCTCTGTCAAATAAATACATAAAAATCTTAAAAAAAAAGAAAAGAACCGAGTTCACAATCCTATGAGGACAAACCACCTTTTCAACCTCCACAAATATGGTTATCGATAATGGTGGGGACCTTTTGTTTTTCCTAATCCTGTATCTTTCCCTTCCTGGGGGCATGAAATGATGGCCAATCAGACCATGCTGGGTGGAAGCATTGGATGTTGCCATGTTACTGGGCCGGGACCACAGGATTTGATTTTTCCTTGAGAGGGGGGTGATTATTGTAAGTGGAAATCATCACGCGGGCATTTTCTAACACTCGCCTAATATTTTGGGAGGCTATTTTACGCTTTCCCAAATATTTGCATTCATTTTCCGATTTGATCACCACCACAAACAGGGGAGGAATCTTGGAGCTTGTGTAATAATCTCCGACCTCAGCTCTAGGCAATAGTACTTGTCCTAGTGACCAGCGTGTTTGGGTATTAAACCAAGATTGGCGAGCACCTTATATGATCAGGAATCCCCACGCTCAGGGTGCCTGGGTGGCTCAGTCAGTTAAGCGTCTGCCTTCGGCTCAGGTCATGATCTCAGGGTCCTGGGATCGAGCCCCATGCTGGGCTTCCTGCTCGGCAGAGAACCTCCTTCTCCCTCTCCCTCTGCTGCTCCCCCTGCTTGCGCTGTCGCTCTCTCTCCCACTCTCTGTCAAATAAATAAATAAAATCTTAAAAAAAAAAAAATCCCCACCCTCATAGAGCCCTGGTTTTACTTCAGAGGGTCCATAGTTTCAGGAAAAAGTCAATCAGCTGTCCAGATCTCAATCCCTTCCCTAACCTGTAAGTTCCTCCTCTCAGGCCAAAGCCTGTTCTGACTTCTTGGTGCTAACTGGCCGTTCTCTCTGACTCCTGACCTTTGGAACGCTTCAGCCTCCCCTTTGGCAATGATGTGCTGGTGAAGGGCTTTCCAGGAGAGGGAAAACATCCTGATTTGTAGCATTTGCCAGCTCCCGTGGTGGGAATATTTCCACCAGAGCTGCTTTCAAGCAACCTACATTTTAACAACCGGCTCTTAAGATTCCTGAATTTTGAGGGCGCCTGGCTGGCTCAGTCCGTGGAGCATGCAACTCTCGATCTCAGGGTTGTAAGTTTGAGCCCCATGTTTAGTATAGAGATTGCTTAAAAATAAAAACTTTAGTGAATTGTGCAAGACTGTTGAATCACAGATCTGTACCTCTGAAACAAATAATACATTATATGTTAAGAAAAAAAAAAAGAAGATAGCAGGAGGGGAAGAATGAAGGGGGGCAAATCGGAGGGGGAGACGAACCATGATAGACGATGGACTCTGAAAAACAAACTGAGGGTTCTAGAGGGGAGGGGGTGGGAGGATGGGTTAGCCTGGTGATGTGTATTAAAGAGGGCACGTTCTGCATGGAGCACTGAGTGTTATACACAAACAATGAATCATGGAACACTACATCAAAAATTAATGATGTACTGTATGGTGATTAACATAACAATAAAAAATTTAAAAAATAAATAAATAAAAATAAAAACTTTAGGGGCGCCTGTGTGGCTCAGTCCATTGAGTGACCGACTCTTGGTTTCAGCTCAGGTCACAGTCTCGGGGTCTTGGGATTGAGCCCCGAGCCCCGCTCTGCACTCAGTGGGGAGTCTGCTTCTCTCCCTCTGCCTCTCTTCCCACTTGTGTGTGCACATGCTCTCTCTCTAAAATAAATAAATAAATCTTTGGAAAAAAATAAAAAATAAAATAAAACCTTTAGGGGCGCCTGGGTGGCTCGGTCGTTAAGCGTCTGCCTTTGGCTGGGGGCATGATCCTGGGGTCCTGGGATCGAGCCCCGCATCGGGCTCCCTGCTCCGCTGGAAGCCTGCTTCTCCCTCTGCCCCTCCCCCGCTTGTGCACACACTCTCTCTCTCTCATGTACGTGCACACGCGCGCTCTTTCTCAAATAAATAAAATCTTTAAAAAAAAAAAAGATTCCTGAATTTTGAACAGTTGGCTCTCGGGAGCAGGTACAAGCCCGCTCTGGCGTGCTATCATCTGTCTGAAGCATGAGCAAGGACATTCACTACATTCACTACAGCACTGTTTGTGGTAGCAAAAAGTTGGATACAACCTAAATGTTCATTAATAGGGGATGCTCTAAGTAAGAGATACAAAGGAACGTACAAAGGGTCACTATAGCCATTTAAAAGATGAGGCAACTCTGCGTATTGAACCATCTCTGAGAGAGATGATTGAATGAAGAAGGCAAGGCGTAGCATGGTAGGGTAGTGATCACAAACCAAATGCTCTTTATAGGGGTCAAGAAGGTAAAGCAAATGAGTGAACCCAGCTAGCTGGATACAATAGGGAATGGTGGGGACTGGGGAAAAATGGAGACCATGTACTCCATCCACCGGCAGCAGCATTTGGTTGCCATGTGGGAATGAAGAGCTATCATTCCAGGGTCTTATTTTTCTTTTTTTTTTTCTTTTTTTTTTAAAGATTTTATTTATTTATTTAAGACAGAGAGAATGAGAGAGAAAGAGCACATGAGAGGGGGGAGGGTCAGAGGGTGAAGCAGGCTCCCTGCCGAGCAGGGAGCCCGATGCGGGACTCGATCCAGGGACTCCAGGATCATGACCTGAGCCGAAGGCAGTCGCTTAACCAACTGAGCCACCCAGGCGCCCCCAGGGTCTTATTTTTCAAGGGAAACAGGAAATCTGGATTTTTATGTGACATTTTTCTTTTTTTTTTTTTTTTTTAAGATTTTATTTATTTATTTGACAGAGAGAGACATAGCGAGAGAGGGAACACAAGCAGGGGGAGTGGGAGAGGGAGAAGCAGGCTTCCCGCTGAGCAGGGAGCCTGATGTGGGGCTCGATCCCAGGACCCCTGGGATCATGACCTGAGCCGAAGGCAGATGCTTAACGACTGAGCCACACAGGCGCCCCATGTGACATTTCTCTATGCATCAATATACTGCATGGGCCAAACCACACCTGTCTACAGGCTGAAACTTGCTTATAGACTGTAGCCCATAGTGAGCTCTCACTATGAAACTAAAGAATGTTACGTTTATACACATTTTTGTAGGCCATCTGCCCCAGCCTATGGGGGGGGGGGGTGGTCTTTATGTAATTTTTAAAGATTCCCCTCTGAAAGGCAAATTAGAAAAAAGTTCCTTCTGAACCAGAGCAAAAGCTGAATTATAGTCCTCTTCAGCCTGGTGCTTTTGTGCAGTGCACAGTCTGCGTGCGTAACTGTGTTGACCCTGCATGTAAGGGGGTCTTTAGCTTGGGATGGGTGGATATCCTCCAAGGGGTACCTGGTTGGGTCCCATCCCGAGGCTTTCTCCTGGCATCTGCTGTCCATGTGTATGCTGTGGGCTGGGTTCCACCTTGGCCCAGCTCTGGAGACTTCCGTGTAAGTTTCTGCGGCAACCTCCACCCAGGCCCAGCCAAGCCTTGCCCATCCGCCTCACTGCAGGGTCACCTCAAGCCTAGCCATCATCTACCCCATGGCAGGTAGCGTGCAGGAATGTCCTGGGAGTGCTCACTGGGCCTGCTCTCTGCCTGTCCATGCCTCTGTGCCGCCTTTCATCAGCAGGGCCCCTTACAGCCTCCCGCTCCCGCCCTTAGTCAGAATCAGGTGTGGGCTGAGGCCCTCCTCCCTAGCGTTCCCCTCCATTGCACACTCTTTCCCCTCCGGGCCTTCAGCCCTCTGATTTTCTCTTCCCGCATCACAATGCACTAAGCCATAAAACTGAGCCACCAGGCTCCCTCTCCCCTTCTTAATTGTCTTCAGCCTTTTTGGTCACTTATTTTCTCAAGGCATTTTCTTTTCTTTTCTTTTCTTTTAAAGATTCTATTTATTTATTTGAGAGAGAGAGAGCGTGCGAGCACGAGCCAAGAGGAGGGGCAGAGGGAGAAAAAAAGGGAGAAGCAGACTCTCCGCTAAGCAGGGAGCCCGATGCTGGGCTCAATCCCACGCCCCTGGGATCATGACCTGAGCCGAAGGCAGACGCTTAACCGACTGAGCCACCCAGGTGCCCCTCAAGGCATTTTCAAACTACTGTATCGATACTCACACATTTTTTCTTAAATCACATTGTTGAAGTAGCTGAAAGGATGTAATGTTTGCACATCATAAATACTGACATCTTAAAATAGTTTCTTCACTCTGAAATTTTCCCTACAGAATATCAATACCATAATAGTTTGTTTTCCACCATCATCTATTTTTAAAAAGCCGTGAACAATGGAACGGAAATTTTACTTGGTGCTCTCTGCCAATAAAATCTTCAAATATATACTTTTTAAATTTATTTAAGTAATCTCTACGCCCAGTGTAGGGCTCGAACTCATGACCCTGAGATCAAGAGTCCCATTCTCCACCGACTGAGCCAGCAAGGCACCCCTAAAAATAAAATCTTTTAAAAAAACAAAAGAAAGGAGAGGTGTGACTCTCCTTTGTAAAGGGACAGACAGGGTACTGGGCAGAGGGCAGTGGGAAAGAAAATCTGGCAAGAAAGGTATAAAAGGAAGCAGAGGAGCTAAAAACTGATTCTCTTAAACTCTCTTTGGGCTCCCGAGGGGCACCAGCACCCTGGTTCAAAGCCTGCTGTTCTAAATCACGTCTCCCTTTCCCACAAGGGCTCCCAGCCTCATGCATGACCCTGTTATCAGAGAAGGAAGGAGAAGGCTTTCTACACTTTGCAAGGAACTCTATTGTCTATGTCGTCCAGGCTAGGCTCTGGATGTTGGGCTATGGAGTGTCTTGTTCTAGGACCAATTATTTTTACACATTGGTTTAATACCCCCAAAACACACAAACACACACACACACACACACACACACACACATACACACACACACAGAGTTATGCTTGTATAAGCATAATACATTTCAAAAATATATTTCAAAAACAAGAAATCAGGAATGGTGAATGACTCTGGCCAGAGGGTCTAGGACTTTTATTTATTTATTTATTTATTTTTATTTTTCATTTATTTATTTTTTTAAAGATTTTATTTTTCGTGATCTCTTCACCCAATGTGGGGCTCAAACTCACAACCCTGAGATTAAGAGTCGCACGCTCCACCAACTGAGCCAGCCAGGTGCCCCTAGGACTTTTATTTTTAATCATATAATATTTTGTTACAGTTTGAATATTTTCCATACACAAGGATAACGTTTTCAGTGACAAAAGAAAAGTAAGCTTACAGGCATATCATGCAAAGAGCTTCCTTTTTTGTTTGCCTTTTGTACTAATGTAATACATACATGGTGTGACAGTTAATTTTGTGTGTCAACTTGACTGGGCCACGGGGTGCCCATGTGTCTGTATTATTCTGTGTGTGTTTTTGTTTTGTTTTGTTTTTTTAAAGATTTTGTTTATTTCTTTGACAGAGAGAGAGAGACACAGCGAGAGAGGGAACACAAGCAGGGAGAGCGGGAGAGGGAGAAGCAGACTTCCCACTGAGCGGGAAGCCCGACGCAGGGCTCGATCCCAGGACCCTGGGATCATGACCTGAGCCGAAGGCAGACGCTTAACGACTGAGCCACCCAGGCGCCCCTATTCTGTGTGTTTTTGTGAGCATGTTTTTAGATATGATTAACGTTTAAATCAGTAGATTGAGTAAAGCACACAATGTGGTGGGCCGTATATAATCAGTTGACGGTCTGGGTAAAATGAAAGATTGACTCGCTCCTGAATAAGAGAGAATGCTCCAGCCTGATGGCCTTTGAGCTAGGACATCACCTTCTCCTGGGTCTACCACAGCCTGCTGGCCTTCGGACTTGAACGAGGACATTGGCTCTGCAGATTTCGTGTTTGCCAAACTCCAATATTGTGTGAGCCAATTCCTTATATAAAGAGATTAAATATATATACTATCATATAGTAACACACACACACACATCTCCTACTGATTCTGTTTTTTTGTATATGTGCTGCTGAAGCGAGCACCTGATTCTGTTTCTTTGGAGAATTCTATTTTTTTTTTTTTTTAAAGATTTTATTTATTTATTTGATAGAGACGCAGCGAGAGAGGGAACACAATCAGGGGGAGTGGGAGAGAGAGAAGCAGGCTTCCCGCTGAGCGGGGAGCCCGATGTGGGGCTCGATCCCAGGACCCTGGGACCATGACCTGAGCCGAAGGCAGACGCTTAACGACTGAGCCACCCAGGCGCCCCTCTTTGGAGAATTCTAATACACATAGATATTTTTCTTTACATTTTTCAAATGTTATTTTTTTTTTCTTTTTCTGCCCTGCTTTCTTTGAGATGTAATTTATACACCATATAATTCACCCCATTTTAAGTGTACAATTCAATGAGTGTGGGTAATTGTATCCAGGTGTGTAACCACCACCACTATCGATAATATTTTGTTCACATGCATATAATTTAAAAATCAAACAAATCTATCAATCAGTCATGATTCATTTTGCTACGAGTGACAGGCAATGCAAAATAACAGAAACATAATAACCTAGAGGAAGGAGGGAATCGCTATGAGACAATTCACAGTATCTACCCTGGAGGGTCAACGTTTCAAACAAAAAAGGTAATTGCTCCATTCACCTGCTCCTAAAGCTCATTTTGGCAGTTTTCTCATTTTAGGAGCTTAGATATTTAATTGGCTTGGATATTTATTTGGCTTATCAGACTCTAGCGATGCCCTACAATGATCCCGAAAAGAATACGTACTGTTTGACAACGAAAAAAGTCCCACCTCATGTCTTACAAGAGATTTTCTAATGTACCCATATCCTTCATTAATGTCATTTTTTGTTATAGAAAATCTTGACATTAGTTTTGTAATTTAAGTTATAGATTATTATTCATCGAATTTGCTATGGGCCAAGGCTTCTAAGCAATCGCCACACATACATCACTTGCATTTTTGCAAAGTGAGATAATCTAACCGACATATTACTTTCCATATTTAGGGGCATTTTTATGAAGACTGAATTTCACAATTAATAATGCTACTATAATATTATGTCTTATAGTCATATTAATTTTTATTTTATGTTTTTCTTTTCATATTTTGGAGTCAATATATTTGCCTTTTTTATTCTTAGGATCTCAAACAGGATCTGAAGAGTCTATAGACCCCAAAGCACTGTGTCCGTGTATTAGGAATGCATTTGTCTGGGGCGTCTGGGTGGCACAGTCAGTTAAGCATCTGCCTTCGGCTCAGGTCATCATCCCGGGGTCCTGGGATCGAGCCCCAAGTCGGGCTCCCTGCTCAGCAGGGAGTCTACTTCTCCCTCACCCTCTGTTCCTCCCCCCAGCTTGTGCTCTCTCCCTTGCTCTGCTCTCTCTCACTCTGCTCTCTCTCTCAAACAAATAAATAAAAATTTAAATATGCATTTGGTGGTAAGTAACAGGCCTTGCTTGTTGCATTTGTCCCTGTTAATGTTTCGGAAGGGGAATCAAATCTTCTCCAGTATCCCCTCCGCAGGCTTCCTCTCACATAGCTTCAAAGGGAAAGGGGCTGGAAAAATCCCATCTTTAGCTCTGGCCTCGAGGCAAGAGAGAAGAGTGTTGAGCGGGTGCTACGAGAGCCCACCTGCTGAGCCACGGAAGCCACAGGAGCTGTGGCATAAAACAATCTGAATGATTAAGTTTGGCACCAGAAAAATGATTGCTGCTCTTGTAACTAACGAGCAACTTGTTCTTCAAAGTCTAAGCCTCTAGAAATAGGGTTTCTGCAACTGGAGTACCCAATAGCTTTCCTCTGTGTGTGAACATGAATATCCTCACCCAGTGCTCCTCAAACTTAAACGTTCAGCAGCATCACCTGGAGGCCTTGTGAAAACACAGATGCTGGGCCCACCCATAGATCAAGGGTGGGGCCCGAGAATGTGCATTTCCAACAAACGCCCAGGTGCCGCAGCTGATCTTAAAAAGACATTTTGAAAACCACTATTCTTGCTAGTCTCTTATGTTCATAGACATGTGTGCCATTTTCAATCTTTTGTCTCTTCTATCAAAACTGTCAGGGTGAAAAGTGGGGGAAGGGCGTCGCAGGCAGAGGGAACAATAGGTATGAAGGGCCGGCCACAGACAATGGTTGTTTCGCTTACCAGCAGCCATTTTCCTTCTTCTGGTAACAGCACCTTGGTTTCCATTTGAGGAACTCCCTGACTGCCCTACTTGAGTTTCATGTGGGGCAGATTCTGCCTCCTGTGTTGGGAGGGGGTGGGGTGGGGGGGAAGATGGGAGGCACGAGACCCAGGATTGCCTAATCAGTGTGCATCCTGCAGGACTGGTCACAGCAATCGGTTTGGGGATGGTCACCTGACCTCAGCCGATTCAGGGAGTGTTATCCACACGGCCTTTTCTAGAGCAGTTGGGAGGAAGTGAGAATACCCCTTACACTCGGGTAGTGAATTAAGACACAAGATTAGAGACAACTTCCCTTCCCATTGGGAGAGACCGAGAATGAAGATAAGACAGCAGAGACTAGGGACGCCTGGGTGGCTCAGTCGGTTAAGTGTCTGCCTTCCGCTGGGGTCGTGATCCTGGAGTCCTGGGATCAAGTCCCCACATTGGGCTCTCTGTTCAGCAGGGAGTCCAGGGAGTCTGCTTCTCCCTCTCCCTCTGCCGCTCTCTCTCTCTCTCTCTGTCAAATAAATAACTTAAAATCTTAAAAAAAAAAAAAAAAAAGACAGCAGAGACCAGAGGCAACCTGTGGCGACTAGAGCCATCCACTCCTTATTCCATTCTGGAACTTTTCAGGTTCACAAGTCAATGTGCTCCTTTAGATACAGGCCAATGTGAATCGGTTTTCTGTCTCTCGTAACCAAAAGTTTCTGACTAACCCAGGATAAGACCGAAGAGGGCTTGGTGCAACTTTGAGGAAATGCAAGAAGGCACAGAGCCCAAGGGGAGAATGGGCAGGAGAAGAGTGGCTGAGGGCCAGGGCATGGAGGGCCTTGCAGGCCACAGTAAACGTTTGAATTTTTAACTCAGTGAACTGGGAAGCCGCTGAATGGTCTAAAGCACAAGAGTCATACGAAAATGGCTCTTCGGGGACAAAGGGCATCAAAAACCTGTGGTTATTAGCTTCTCAGAGACAACAAATAGTCTAAGTCTCAATGTGTTGCATTGAAATTCTACTGTAAGGGCATTGGCTGCCAGGATTTTTGTGTCCAAATACTCACAGTCACCTCTTTGGATATGAGCATTAGAAAGAGGGCAGAATAATATAGAAGTATTTCAGGGATCGTAGCTATAGGAATAAACCAATCCCCATTCTTGTTTAAAAAAGGAAGGAGGGGCACCTGGGTGGCTCAGTCGTTAAGCATCTGCCTTCTGCTCAGGTCATGATCTCAGGATCCTGGGATCGAGCCCCACATCGGGCTCCTTGCTCAACGGGGAGTCTGCTTCTCCCTCTGCCTCTGCCCCTCCCCCTGATCATGCTCTTGCTCTCTCTCGAGTACACTCTCAAATAAATAAATAAAATTTTTAAATAAATAAAGGAAGGAAGGAAGGAGGACACTGTTTATGTGTCTGCCTTGGTTGTATTGATCGGACCTACTACACCAAACTGGTAAGAATGATTGCAGTGGAGGAATGGGCTTTCTTCTGTATACAATTCTGTAATTCATTTTATTTTTACAATAAGCATGTATAACTTTTAAAATTAATGAAGAATGAATATTCTAAGTGCTGAAAAATAATTATGTCAGTATCTATTAAAATTTTAAAAACTCATGGGGCGCCTGGGTGGCTCAGTCGGTTGGGCATCTGCCTTTGGCTCGGGTCATGGTCCCGGAGTCCTGGGATCGAGCCCCGCATCGGACTCCCTGCTCGGCGGGAAGCCTGCTTCTCCCTCTCCCTCTGGCTGCCGCTCTGCCTGCTTATACTCCCTCCCTCTCTCTCTGTCAAATAAATAAGTAAAATCTTTTTTTTTTTTTTTAAAGATTTTATTTATTTATTTGACAGAGAGAATGAGAGACAGAGAGCATGAGAGGGAGGAGGGTCAGAGGGAGAAGCAGACTCCCTGCCGAGCAGGGAGCCCGATGTGGGACTCGATCCCGGGACTCCAGGATCATGACCTGAGCCGAAGGCAGTCGCTTAACCAACTGAGCCACCCAGGCGCCCTAAATAAGTAAAATCTTTTAAAAAATTTTTTTTAAACTCATACCCTTTTCCTGTTTTTTTTTTTTTTTTTAAAGATTTTATTTATTTTTTGACAGAGAGAGAGACAGCGAGAGAGGGAACACAAGCAGGGGGAGTGGGAGACGGAGAAGCAGACTTCCTGTGGGGCAGGGAGCCCGATGCGGGGCTCGATCCCAGGACCCTGGGATCATGACCTGAGCCGAAGGCAGACGCTTAACGACTGAGCCACCCAGGCGCCCCCATACACTTTTTCCGGTTAACCTGCATTTCTATAGTGGGATTCTACCTTATAGAACAGAGGTCAGCAAACTTTCTTTGTAAAGAGTAAATATTTTGTGCTTTGTGGGCCATCCAGTCTCTGTGTCAATGAGTCAGCTCTGCCAGGGTCCTGGGAAAGCAGCTATGGATATTATGTAAATGAATGCATTTGGCAATGTTCCAATAAAACTTTATTTACAAAAATATGTGCTGGGGCTGGATTTGGTCTGTGGAACTTGGTTTGTCAACCCCTGCTATAGAAAAAAAAAAAAAAAAATATATATATATATATATATATATATATACAAATATATGTACCAGGATGTTTATTGCAGAATGTTTGAAGCAAAAAGCAAAAAAAAGGCAAAATACTTGATGTAATAAACATTCATCATTAGTTCATTAGTGGAATGGTTGATAAATTACAGTACGCTTATACTATGGAATTTTATGCAAATATTAAATGAGCCAGTTAGAACCATGCCTACTGACCTGGATGAATGTCCATAAGGCTTTAAGTGATCCGAGATATTTGCAGAATCACACAAATAATACGCACAGTAGCTTTTCGCAAACCTGTGAATGCCAAGTAACTCGGCGAGGCTTCCCACTGTGGATGGAATGCACTTCCCAGTCCCACAGCAGCTTGGCCATGTGACTTGTTTTGGCCAATGGAATGTTAGCAAATGTCCTGTGAACAGGGATTTTCATATGCTCTTGGCCTCTGGAACTCTTGTGGGTGCTTTGAGAAGAACATGTCTCAAGGAGCCACTGGTCTGCAGAGGAGGAGGAACACGCGGAGCAGACTCAGCCCAGTGCCCCTGCCGCCTGGAGCAGAATGGGCCCGCTAAGCCCAGCTGAGACCTGCAGACCCATGAACATGAGAATAAATGGTATTTTTTTTAAGTTTTTTTCTTTTTTTTAACGGGAGCCTGGGTGATTCAATCAGTTAAGTGTCTGCCTTCAGCTCAGGTCATGATCCCGGGGTCCTGGGATCGAGCCCCGCATCGGGCTCCCTGCTCGGCAGGAGCCTGCTTCTCTCTCTCCTCCCTGCTCATGCTCTCTTCTCACTATCTCTGTCTGTCTCTCTCTCAAATAAATAAATAAAATCTTAAAAAAAAAAGATTTTATTATTCAGTAATGTCTACACCCAAGGTGCGGCTCGAGATCAAGAGTCACCCAGCCGGGTGCCCTTGATCACTTATTATTGTAAGATGTCTAGGTCATTTCTAAGTCAGCATTAAGGTTGTCAATGTGAAGGGACCTAGTGTGATTGATGGACACCTGCTGCTTTAGCCAGTCCAGCATCTCTTCATTCTTACCCTCCTAACATCTCCCTGATTTTCCTTTAAGGGACCACCGCTTTCCCGCTCTCGTCCATGTGGAAAGCGTGGGGTGTGGCTCAGGGTAGGTACGAGAGCCAGCAGTGTGCTTGAGCTGGCTCCAGCAGGTTCACGAGAGCTGGCGACAAGACTGGAGTTTGGTAAGCCAGGTGACATCACGTCGGTAACTCGAATTGGGCTGCCGTGGGAGTATTCACACCACAGAAACCGGCAAACACCACAAATCAAAGTTTTACTTTCCCGAAAAGCCAGTTGTTAGACATTTATCAGCACACCACTGCGCGTGACTCAGGGCTGGTTCATCAGAGAACCTCCTGGACCTAGAGGAGGGCTGGACTCGAGTCAGGCCAGGAGAGTCAGCTTGGGTATTAGAAAAGAAACATCCTGTTCTACTGGGGTTCCCGGAGAGGGAGGATGATGCCTGGATCTTCCAGGAGCCACTGTGGAGAATAAAGCCAACACTGTGTCAGAAGAACTAAAGGCTGATGAGAAGCCAGGTCCTGTTGGCATCATCTGAGCTCCTTGATTCAGCACTGCCTGAAACCCGCCTTTCCCTGTATTCCCTGTTCCACAAGCCAATATACGTATTCTCTTTGTGGCTGATGCTCCTGGCGCCCCATCCCAAATCCCCTTGACCTACCTCCAAGGTCAACTACCACCATGGCAGATGGTGCCGATATGTTCTCGCCCACCCCCCACCCCCCATACACCAGGGTCTCCCCAGGACAGGCTGCAGAGAGCCCAGGAAAAGCGCCAAGGATCTGATACCACCAGGGGTCATCCTCAGTTGATGGGATATAGGAGTCAGTGGTTAAATACCCAAGCTTCTCAGTCCCCTGGAGGGACTGTTCTGAGGAGCATGTGTGCGTGTGTGTACGTGTGTGTGTGTGTGTGTGTGTGTGTGGTTTTTGTTATTGTGGTTTTTCCCCCATGTGCATAAAAAAGGAATGCAGAAAATACATTCACCATGCCCGACCTTCTGCAGTGTAGTGCTCTTTAGACGAGATGAGGCACTCCCCCCGAGATGCACACCCAGTTTTAAGGCTCAGATGTTAGTGAAACTAAGCTTTTAAGTCCCACAAAACCCTGGTGCATCATGCAAGCAATGTCCAACCTGAGGAGGATATCTCTGTCCGTGGTGGATTTGTCCAGGAATAAATTGAGGCTGGAAATAGCAAACTAAAGTTAGCAGGGATGTTCTGCCTCGTGACCTCCTTCAGGAACATCCTGTCCAGAGGAAAGGATATTTAAGGAGAAAGGAAGCAGCATGAGTTCAACTCGGCCAAGTAGTAGAGGAAGAACATCGCAAACACAAAGCGTGGTTCTGGTCTGTGTTCCAGCGAGAGACGGGTGGGACAAACAGCCATGAAATACCTCCGACACGCTTGTAATTTGTTTGTCCTTCTCCTCTTTGACCTGCTCCGTATGTTTTTAATTCTCCTTTTGCTTATTTTTCTCTCCTTTTATTTTCACTTTGACATAGGTTTTATCACCTGTCTTTCTGGAAATTAAGCCTCAGAGGCTTGAGCCACTTGGCCAAGACGGAACAGTGGGAGAGCTGGGGTTTGAACACGTGCCCCCTTTACTCCAGGTTGACAGGCATATAGAGGGTGATCAATAAATATGGTGTATAAATAAAAGAAGCAAGCTCCAGCTTACAGAAAGGGAGTCTAAATCTATGAGGATTCTTGATCATGCCTACTGAGCAAAGTAATAATAACAAGATAGCAATATTTCATACAGCAATATGGAAAATCAGGTACCATGTTTGTACCCATTTGACAGCTGAGGAAATTGAGATTCAGAAAAAGTTAACTCCCCCACTAGACTACAGGCATGGCAATATTTTGTCTTGCTTGTGACTTCACATTGAGCCTAGAGATACTAAATGAACAGTTCTGTCTGCTTGATCACACTTCCCCAAGCTCACCCACATAGTAAGTAGTGGAGATGTATTTATATATTTTTAAAGATTTTATTTATTTATTTGAGAGAGAGAGAGAACTGAGGGAGAGTAAGAAGGAGAAGCAGACTCTCCGCTGAGCAGAGAGCCCGACGCAGGGCTCTATCCCAGGACCCTGGGATCATGACCTGAACCGAAGGAAGACCCTCAACCGACTGAGCCACCCAGGCATGCTGTAAGTAGTGGAGATTTAATTTGAACTCAGTTCTCTCTGATTCCAAAGGCTGGCTCCAGGCTATCAATCACTAAGCAATGACAAAATAATTATGGAGGTAATCTAGGTAAACTGATCATATCTTAGAAGCAGTTAGAGCATTTTGCCATAATGACTCGAGGTTTCTATTAGTCAGGAGTCTCCTTCGTAAGTAATAGAAGCCCAACCCAAACAAGCTTAAACAAAAAGTTGGGGAGATATGAGGCATAGTTGAAGCAAGGGGCTCACGGCTGTCAGTCACCACTCTCTATCCTCTTAGGTTTTTTTCTCCATGCTGGTTTCACCCTCCTGCAGCTTTCTCCACCCACGTGCTGCTTCTGCTTCCTTCCCACCAGCCTCGCAACCCCAATGGAAAGAGGCAATCCCTTTGACAAAAGTTTCAAGAAAACTTCTGAGAAGGGCTCCCATTGGCTCAGCCCGAATCACTCTGAACCAATCACTTTGGCCTGAGAGATGATGCTTTCATTGATCAGGCTTGTGTCTTACGCGTACTCCTGGATCCTGAGGATAGGAAGAGCCTTCCCAAACCACACGGACTAAGAGTGGAGAAGGGCTAGCTCTCCAACAGAAAACTGGGGTGTCATTACCAGGGGAGGGCGCAATAGATGCTGGGTCAGCCAAATGAACAAAGATTTGGCTCCTTGTCAGCTGGCTTATGAATTATTGTTACTGGTCACACACACAAAAAATATGGCTATAAGAGAAACTGTCAATGAGATCAGTGCAGAGCTATTCTTTCAATTGAAAGAAGAATCAATAAACTCATTGGAAATAAGTCCTGGAGCGCCTAGAAGCCGTTTTATGGATGAGAAAACCAAGGTTCAACATCCCTGCTTAAATGCCACCTTCTCAGAGAAGCCTTCTCCATCACCTTATCTAAAATAGCACCCATGGGGGGAGGGCGCCTAGGTGGCTCAGTCAGTTAAGCGTCAGACTCTTCATTTCGGTTCCAGTCATGGTCTCAGGGTCATGAGATGGATCCCCACGTCAGGCTCCACGCTCAGCATGGAGTCTGCTTGTCCCTCTGCCCCTGCCCCTCTCCCTCCCCCTCCTTATGCTCTCTCTCTCAAATAAATAAAATATTTTTATAAATAAGTAAATAAAGGAAGCAGTAAGATGTTAATTTTGAATCAAAGGAGAATCCACAGACGTATTATATTTCGGCAGTCAGGAATGATGAAATGAAATTACTAATAGACACAAAACAGGTCAGCGTCCCCAGGGCAACACATAGTGCTTGGAACCATCTCTTCCATAGATTGCCCAGCAATTAGGTCTCCACCGGACAAAATTCATTTGCATCTCTATGGGCAAGAATCATTTGCATTATTACCAGTTTTGTACAAATTATAGAGTTGCAAAATAGCTCAAAGACAAAAGCAAGGCACAGAACCCCATAGAATCAGATAACCTGAAAGGGCCCCCTTCCTTTGCCATACTTCACTAGCATACCCTCTCTTCTCATTCGCCTTTAGGCCATCAACTGGAAATCCAAGGAAACTGAAGGCATGTTCAGTTAGTCAGGACTCTGAGTTGCAAATAACAGAAACTCAGCTCAAGCTGGGTTAAAAGAGAATTCTTTGGCTTATCCTTGATCGACCAGATTAAGGACTGTGTTCAAGTACAGCTGGATCTAGGAGCTCAGACAAAATCATTGGGAATCTGTCTTGTCCATCTCTTGGCCCTGATTTCCTTTGTTTTGACTTCATACCAGGGAGCCTATCACTCCCGGGGGGCCCTTCGAGCTCCAGCTTTATATTCAGTTTGGTAACCCATGCAAACAGGAACTCAGGGCTAAGGGCTCCAGCAAAAGCCTACGACTGAATCTCAAAGGCTCTGATGGGCTCAATTTGGGGTCATGGGCTCATCTCCTGCACCAATCACTGTGGTCAGGATGACAGAATGTTCTGATTGACCAGGGCTGCCTGGTCACACGCCCACTTATCAAGTCAGAGAGTGGGGTTAGCTCCTCCTAACTGCGTGGATTGAGCAAGAGAAAGGGGAGTCTTCCTGGAGGAAAATCAAGATGCTGCTGACTTAACATAATTGTATTGTGGAGGCTGCTCAAATTTTAGAATCAACAGCCATCACAACATAATCTTCTTCTTTTTTTTTTTTTTTTTTTAGATTTTATTTACTTATTTGACAGAGAGAGACAGCGAGAGCAGGAACACAAGCAGGGGGAGTGGGAGAGGGAGAAGCAGGCTTCCCACTGAGCAGGGAGCCCGATGCGGGGCTCAATCACAGGACCACGAGATCATGACCTGAGCGGAAGGCAGACGCTTAATGACTGAGCCACCCAGGCGCCCCCATAATCTTCTTTTTTTAAAAAAGATTTATATAGGGGCGCCTGGGTGGCTCAGTTGGTTAAGCAACTGCCTTCGGCTCAGGTCATGATCCCAGGGTCCTGGGATCAAGTCCCACATCAGGCTCCCTGCTCTGCGGGGAGCCTGCTTCTCCCTCTCCCCCTCCCCCTACTTGTGTTCCCTCTCTCACTGTGTCTCTCTCTGTCAAATAAATAAATAAAATCTTTAAAAAAAAAAAAAAGAAGATTTATATATTTTTTTTATTTTAGAGAGGAGAGAGAGTGTGCCTGAGTGGGGAGAGGGGCAAAGGGAGAGGTAGAGAGAGAGTCTTCAAGCAGACTGAGCATGGAGCCCAACTCGGGGCTCGATTCCTGGAACTGGAGATCATGACCTGAGCTGAAATCAAGAGTCAGCTGCTCAACCGACTGAGTCACCCAGGCGCCCCCCACCCCTATCTCAACATAATCTTACTGAGCACCCTGTTATATACCAGGCAGGAAGGAAACTATTTCTGGTGCCGGGGAAGGAATTACACTTTCTAGAGTTCACTAACATAACCTCTCAGCTCTGCCCTTCCACACACACATACACACAGACCATGGAGCGGAGGCTAGAATTTTAGGAAAATGGAATCAGAATTAATACCCAGGCTGCCGGGGCACCTGGGTGGCTCAGTCGGTTAAGCGTCTGCCTTCGGCTCAGGTCATGATCAGAGTCCTGGGATCGAGCCCCAAGTCGGGCTCCCTGCTCAGCAGGAAGCCTGCTTCTCCCTTTTCCCACTCCCCCCTGCTTTTGTTCCCTCTCTTGCTGTGTCTCTCTCTGTCAAATAAATAAATAAAATCTTAAAAAAGAAAAAAAGTACCCAGGGTGCCTGGCTGGCTCAGTTAGTAGAGCATGTGACTCTTGATCTCTGGGGTCGTAAGCTCAAGCCCTGTGTTAGGTGGAGAGATTACTTAAAAATAAAATCTTGGGACGCCTGGGTGGTTTAGTCAGTTAAGCATCTGCCTTCAGCTCAGGTCATGATCCCAGGGTCCTGGGATCGAGTCCCACATCGGGCTCCCTGCTCAGTGGGAAGCCTGCTTCTCCCTCTGCCTCTACCTGACACTCCCCCTGCTTGTGCGCTTTCTCTCTCTCAAATAAATAAATAAAATCTTTAAAAATAAATAAATAGCATCTTAAAAAAAAAATACTCACACCCTGACTGGGTTGAATAGTGTCTCCCAAAGTTAATATCCACCCAGGACCTCAGAGTGTGATCTTATTTGGAAATAGAGCCTTTGCGGATATAATCGAGTTAATATAGGGAAGAACCAGTATCGTTTCCTTCTACCCCCCCTGAGGTTTTCAGCTGGAGCCCCCACAAAACAAAAGACAGATTAACCAAGAGGAAAACATAGATTTAATAGAATTTTTACAGGACACAGCAGTTTTTTACAAGCAAATAAAGACCCAAAGAAACAGTTACACTTGAGTATTTTTATACTAGATTTGATGAAGAGGGGAGAGTTGTGGGAAAATGTGATAGGACAAAAAGGGATGTGAGCTAAGAGTAGCAAACGGGGAAACTTAGCGCGGCCTGTTCCTTCAGATTCTCCCGGCTTCCCTCGGTCTTCCGAGATAAGAGTGCCCCGTTCCGCCCAGCACTGGGAGGGCACCTTTCACCGGAGGGTCTATGTATGACCTGCTTCAAAAAGTCCTTCCTACCCCTGTGTTTCTCAGATTCCTTCAGCTTAAAACATTCAATGTACCCCAAGTGCCGTATTTTTGGGTAGTGTATCATTAAGATGAGGTCATACTGGGGCGCCTGGGTGGCTCAGTCGTTGAGCGTCTGCCTTCGGCTCAGGTCATGATCCCAGGGTCCTGGGATCGAGCCCCACATCGGGCTCCCTGCTCAGTGGGAAGCCTGCTTCTCCCTCTCCCACTCCGCCTGCTTGTGTTCCCTCTCTCGCTGTGTCTGTGTCTGTCAAATAAACAAATAAAATCTTCAAAAAAAAAAAAAAAGATGAGGTCATACTGGATTAGAGCGGGCCCAAGTCCAGTGGCGGGTATGTTTATTAGAGGACAGACACAGAGAAGGAGCGTGAAGACAGAGGCAGGGGATCAGAGCCATGTGGTCACAAAGCCAAGGGACACCATCCTTGGTGACAATCCTTTGCTGACAACCACCAGAAGCTAAGAGACAGGCATGGAGTAAATGCTCCCTCAGAGCCTCTAAAAGGAGCCACCCCTGCGGACACCTTAATTGTGGACTTCTAGCCTCCAGACGGCTGAGGGCATAAATTTCTGTCATTTTAAGCCACCAAGTTTGTGATGGATATTTGTCACCCCATCCACGGGAAACCAATGCACGCCTGTTACAATTTCTAAAGACGGAACAATGAATTGGGTCACAGTTTCTAAAAATATCAGTTCGGGCGCCTGGGTGGCTCAGTTGGTTAAGCGACTGCCTTCGGCTCAGGTCATGATCCTGGAGTCCCGGGATCGAGTCCCGGGATCGAGTCCCGCATCCGGCTCCCTGCTCGGCAGGGAGTCTGCTTCTCCCTCTGACCCTCCCCCCTCTCATGCTCTCTCTCTCTGTCTCATTCTCTCTCTCAAATAAATAAATAAAATCTTAAAATAAAATAAAATAAAATAAAATAAAATAAAAAAATAAAAATAAATAAAAAAATAAAAAAATAAAAATATCAGTTCAAGGGGCTCCTGGGTAGCTCAGTTGGTTGGGCATCTGGCTCTTGGTTTTGGCTCCAGTCGTGGTCTTGGGATCGTGGGGTCGTGGGGTCGAGCCTTGCGTGGGGCTCCACACTCTGGCGTGGACTCTGCTTGGGATTGTCTCTCTCCTTCTCCCTCTGCTTGTCTCCCCGTTCACTCTCTCTCTCTCTAAAATAAATACGTAAAATCTTTTTTAAAAAGTTTAAAAAAGATCAATTCAATTCATATTGATGTTGAAGCAAGATTAGTCACATTTTTTCCGCCTGCCTTGGAGGCATCTTGTCTTAATGAGCCACCATGAGGGCAGCTCTCTTTCCTGTCCAAGTGGCAAGCTTTTGAGACAGAGTCCATCCCTCTCCTTTGCTGTCTTGGCTAAGGTTGAAAATATTATCTATAAAGTAGAAAATTGAAACTTCCCTACAATGACAGTTACACAGGATTATGTATTCATTTGGGCAGGGACTGGGTGGGGACACAGGAAGAGGAAAATAAAATATGCAAAAGGGAGGTGAAATGTGGATGTTGTTAAACATTAACCGCCGTGGTCCGACTAGGGTTGAGAGCAAAGATCTCAAGTCAGACATACCCCCGTCCAAATCACAGAGTCACAATTTACCTGTGTAACTTAACTTCTCTGAGCATCAGTCTCTCCCTCCATAAATGGGATTTTTACTCCTGCTTCTTGGCCTGAGGTTTAGATGAGATGATGTATAAAAAGCCTTCACCCTAGAACCTGGCACATAATAAATGATCAATATATTTTGGCTTTAAAGTTTTCTATTTAATTTTTTTAAAGATTTTATTTATTTATTTGAGAGAAAGAGAGAGCACAAGCCAGGGGAAGGGGCAGAGGAAGAGGGAGAAGCGGACTCCCTGCTGAGCAGAGAGCCTGACACAGGGCTCCATCCCAGGGCCCCGGGATCATGACCTGAGCAGAAGGCAGTCGCTTGGGGCGCCTGTTGGGTGGCTCAGTTGGTTAGGTGTCTGCCTTCAGCTCAGGTCATGATCCCAGGGTCCTGGGATTGAGCCCCGCATCGTGCTCTCTGCTCAGCGGGGAGCCTGCTTCTCCCTCTCCCTCTGTCTACCACTCTGCCTACTTGTGCTCTCTCCGTCAAATAAATAAATAAAATTTTTTAAAAAAAGAAGAAGGCAGTCGCTTAACTGACTGAATCACCCAGGTGCCCCTCTATTGAATTTTTTAATAAAAAACATCCACAACGTTCAAAAAGCAAAGTGAGAGGTGCCTGGCTGGCTCAGTTGGTAGAGCATGTGACTCTTGATCTCGGGGTTCTGGGTTCAAACCCCACGTTGTATGTAGAGCTTACTTAAAAATAAAATCTTAAAAAAAAAAAAAGCAAAGGGATATAAAAAGTAATCCATTGAAAAAACTGACGTCCACCCATCCCTGTGCACCCACTTCCTCCCTCTCCCCTACACCACTGGCAAACACGTTTATTAGTCTTGTGAATCCTTCCTGTATTTCTTTAAGGAAATATACATGCTTAGCTCCCTTACACAAGAGGTGGCATTCTGTAAAAGCTTTTTCTGCATTTTTTATTTTTTTCATTTAGCGGTATACCCTGGCGATCATTCCACAGCAGTACAAAGAGAACTTCCTCTTCCTTCTTTATCACTGCACACGATTCCATGGGCTGCTGCGTCACCCCCTATAGAGGGAAACTCCAGTTGTTTCTGCTCTGGCAATGACCAATAATACGGCACTGAAAATCTTTGTACTCACTTTCTCTTGTATGTGCACAGGTGTATCTGTGACACAAAGATCTGAAAGCAGAATTGCTGGATCAAAGGGGAAAATGCCAGAGAACTTTTTTTTTTTTTAAGTCATCTC